>NC_092338.1:298177500-298477500 GCF_046630445.1 Rutidosis leptorrhynchoides | reverse complement strand
GATCTTCTCAGTAGTTTCTTGTATTATCTCCGGACCCGTAATCTGTCTATCCCCCACTTCACTCCAACAAATCGGAGACCTGCACTTTCTACCATAAAGTGCTTCAAACGGCGCCATCTCAATGCTTGAATGGTAGCTGTTGTTGTAGGAAAATTCTGCTAACGGTAGATGTCGATCCCAACTGTTTCCGAAATCAATAACACATGCTCGTAGCATGTCTTCAAGTATTTGTATCGTCCTTTCGCTCTGCCCATCAGTTTGTGGATGATAGGTAGTACTCATATCTAGACGAGTTCCTAATGCTTGCTGTAATGTCTGCCAGAATCTTGAAATAAATCTGCCATCCCTATCAGAGATAATAGAGATTGGTATTCCATGTCTGGAGATAACTTCCTTCAAATACAGTCGTGCTAACTTCTCCATCTTGTCATCTTCTCTTATTGGGAGGAAGTGTGCTGATTTGGTGAGACGATCAACTATTACCCAAATAGTATCAAAACCACTTGCAGTCCCTGGCAATTTAGTGATGAAATCCATGTTAATGTTTTCCCATTTCCATTCCGGGATTTCGGGTTGTTGAAGTAGACCTGATGGTTTCTGATGCTCCGTTTTGACCTTAGAACACGTCAAACATTCCTTTACGTATTTAGCAACATCGGCTTTCATACCCGGCCACCAAAAATGTTTCTTGAGATCCTTGTACATCTTCCCTGTTCCAGGATGTATTGAGTATCTGGTTTTATGAGCTTCTCTAAGTACCATTTCTCTCATATCTCCAAATTTTGGTACCCAAATTCTTTCAGCCCTATACCGGGTTCCATCTTCCCGAATATTAAGATGCTTCTCTGATCCTTTGGGTATTTCATCCTTTAAATTTCCCTCTTTTAAAACTCCTTGTTGCGCCTCCTTTATTTGAATAGTAAGGTTAGTGTGAATCATTATATTCATAGATTTTACTCGAATGGGTTCTCTGTCCTTTCTGCTCAAGGCGTCGGCTACCACATTTGCCTTCCCCGGGTGATAACGAATCTCAAAGTCGTAATCATTCAACAATTCAATCCATCTGCGCTACCTCATGTTCAGTTGTTTCTGATTAAATATGTGTTGAAGACTTTTGTGGTCGGTATATATAATGCTTTTGACCCCATATAAGTAGTGCCTCCAAGTCTTTAATTCAAAAACAACCGCGCCTAATTCCAAATCATGCGTCGTATAATTCTGCTCGTGAATCTTCAATTGTCTAGACGCATAAGCAATTACTTTCGTTCGTTGCATTAATACACAACCGAGACCTTGCTTTGAGGTGTCACAATATATCACAAAATCATCATTCCCTTCAGGTAATGACAATATAGGTGTCGTAGTTAACTTTTTCTTTAACAATTGAAACGCTTTCTCTTGTTCATCTTTCCATTCAAATTTCTTCCCTTTATGCGTTAATGCAGTCAAAGGTTTTGCTATTCTGGAAAAGTCTTGGATGAACCTTCTGTAGTAACTAGCTAGTCCTAAAAACTGGCGTATGTGTTTCAGAGTTTTCGGGGTTTTCCACTTTTCAACGGTTTCAATCTTTGCTGGATCCACCTGAATACCTTCTTTGTTCACTATGTGACCGAGGAATTGAACTTCTTCCAACCAAAATGCACACTTTGAAAATTTAGCGTACAGTTTTTCTTTTCTCAGCAACTCTAGCACTTTTCTCAAATATTCTTCGTGCTCTTGATCATTCTTCGAGTAAATAAGTATGTCATCGATGAAAACAATGACAAACTTGTCAAGATATGGCCCACACACTCGGTTCATGAGGTCCATGAACACAGCTGGTGCGTTAGTCAATCCAAACGGCATAACCATAAACTCGTAATGACCGTAACGCGTCCTAAAAGCAGTCTTCGGAATGTCATCCTCTTTCACCCGCATTTGGTGATATCCAGAATGTAAATCGATCTTCGAATAAACCGACGAGCCTTGTAGTTGATCAAATAAGTCGTCGATTCTCGGTAATGGGTAACGGTTCTTGATGGTAAGTTTGTTCAACTCTCGGTAGTCGATAAATAACCTGAATGTACCATCTTTCTTCTTGACAAATAGAACAGGAGCTCCCCATGGTGATGTACTTGGTCGAATGAAACCACGCTCTAAAAGTTCCTGTAACTGACTTTGTAATTCTTTCATTTCGCTGGGTGCGAGTCTGTATGGAGCACTAGCTATTGGTGCAGCTCCTGGTACAAGGTCTATTTGAAATTCAACGGATCGATGTGGGGGTAATCCCGGTAATTCTTTCGGAAATACATCAGAAAATTCTTTTGCGACGGGAACATCACTGATCTTCTTTTCTTCAGGTTTAACTTCCTCGATGTGTGCTAGAATGACGTAACAACCTTTTCTTATTAGTTTTTGCGCCTTCAAACTACTAATAAGATTTAACTTCGCGTTGTTCTTTTCTCCGTACACCATTAAAGGTTTTCCTTTTTCACGCATAATGCGAATCGTATTTTTGTAACAAACGACCTCTGCTCTTACCTTCTTCAACCAGTCCATGCCAATTATTACATCAAAACTCCCTAACTCGACTGGTATTAAATCAATCTTAAACATTTTATCACCCAGTTTAATTTCTCTATCCCGACATATATTATCTTCTGAAATTAATTTACCATTTGCTAATTCGAGTAAAAATTTATTATCCAAAGGCGTCAATGGGCAACTTAATTTAGCACAAAAATCTCTACTCATATAGCTTCTATCCGCACCCGAATCAAATAAAACATAAGCAGATTTATCGTCAATAAGAAACGTACCCGTAACAAGCTCCGGGTCTTCTTGTGCTTCTACCGCATTGATATTGAAAACTCTTCCACGGCCCTTCCCATTAGTATTCCCCTGATTCGGGCAATTTCTAATAATGTGGCCTGGTTTTCCACATTTATAACAAACATCGTTGGTATTACTTGCTCCGACACTATTCGTTCCGGCATTACTTGTTCCGACACTATTTGTTCCTTTAGTTCTGTTAAACTTTGGTCCGTAGACCTCACACTTTGTCGCGCTATGACCATTTCTTTTACACCTGTTACAAAATGTCGTGCAAAACCCCTGATGATTTTCTTCACACCTATGACATGGCTGTTTTTGGTTTTTGTTGCCGTTGTTGTTATTGAGGTTGTTGTTGGGATTGTTATTGTTGTTGAAATGGTTGTTGTAGTTGTTTTTTTGTTATTGGAATGTTTGTTGTAGTTATTGTTAGGATTGCGGTTATTGTTGCAATTGTTGTTGCGGTTGTTGGGATAGTTGTTGCGATTGTGGTTGTAATTGTTATTGTTGTTGTACTGGTGACTCTTGTCACTGTTTTCCTCCCACTTCCTCTTGAGTTGTTTCGTGTTGGCTTCTTCAGCCGCCTGCTCTTTAATTCTTTCCTCAATCTGATTTATGAGTTTATGAGCCATTCGACTTGCCTTTTGTATGGAAGCGGGCTCGTGTGAACTCACATCTTCTTGAATCCTTACTGGTAACCCTTTTACAAACGCGTCGATCTTCTCTTCTTCATCTTCGAACGCTCCCGGACACAATAGGCACAACTCTGTGAATCGTCGTTCATACGTGGTAATGTTGAACCCTTGTGTTCGTAACTCTCTAAGCTCTACCTTGAGCTTATTGACTTCGTTTCTAGGACGGTACTGCTCGTTCATCAATTGCTTGAATGCCGACCACGGTAGTGCGTAAGCAGCGTTTTGTCCTACCTGTTCAAGATAGGTGTTCCACCACGTTAACGCAGTACCTGTGAAGGTATGCGTAGCGTACTTAACTTTGTCCTCTTCAGTACACTTACTTATGGCAAACACCGATTCGACTTTCTCGGTCCACCGTTTCAACCCAATTGGTCCTTCGGTTCCATCAAATTCCAAAGGTTTGCAGGTAGTGAATTCTTTGTAGGAGCATCATACCTAATTTCTTGCGCCGTTAGCTGCATTGCTAGATTCAGAGTTATTGTTGGTATGTAGCGCAACCTGTACTGCAGCTATGTTTTCAGCAAGAAAGGTACGAAATTCCTCTTCGCTCATATTCATGGTGTGTCGAGTATTCGGTGCCATTTCCTTCAAAATAGCCAACTGAATCGAGTTAATCATACAGAATATTAAGAGTAGTCAATAGTATTTCGTAGCATAATATGAACTCATTTATAAAAGCTTTTTCTTCATGTTAGCGTTTTATAAGTTTAAATTCGGGTACTACCTACCCGTTAAGTTCATACTTAGTAGCTAATATACAATTCAACTACTACAATTCCATATGAAAAACTGATTATAATAATATATCACATACAAATATTCTTCAAACTTACAACATCGCTATATTATATATAACATGAAATATAGTACACTTTGATACAGGACAGTTTTGAAGATATAGCTAGTTAATACACAAGTTGTTCAGCAAAGGAAATAAAGACACGTAATTCATAAGTCCAGAAACAAGTCATGCATTCTGGTTTTACTAGGATGACTTCCCATCCTTGGTCTTGTGGAAAATAACCGTTATGACCATTGGCTAGGCAGCATGTTGTAATGTTGTCAAAAGGACGAGGGTTTCGTAATGTCCAACAGCCCCGTAATAATCTAAAAACCTTGTTTCTCACCCTAACTACTGAATCCGTCACTTGTGGGAAGGTTTTATTTAAAAGATGCAATCCGATGTTCTTTTTCTCACTTTGGTAAGAAGCGAACATCACTAACCCGTAAGGATAACATGCTTCTTCATGTTGCATGTTAGAAGCTCTTTCTAATTCACGAAATCCTATGTTGGGATATGTTGAGTCAAAATAGAACCCGTAGCTTAAAATTGCATTTGGGTTCCCCGCATTTAACGCTTTAAAGAAAACACGGAGTAACTTACGGTCTCCCCAATGTGATATACCCCACCTATCAAAGGAAAGCCTTTTATAAACTAAGGCATTTCTGGAAAGTCTTTCAAATGTTTGACAAGTTAATTTTGCCATAAATAATTGTGCTGATGAATTCTGACCGACTCTAGACAAGATTTCCTCAATCATATCCCTGGTAGATCTTCTAAAATATTCGGTTGTCTACCCTTAACATCCATTTTGTTTTTATACTGTAAAATAAACAAGGATTAGATTCGTAAAAGATAATTAACAAACAATACAAGCAATTGTTACATAGAACATAAAAGTACAAGCACACTACAATACATATAATACACAACATGATTACAACCCTCTAATCTAAATCACTGGTTTTTTCTTCTTTGAACTTGGTTCGTTTTCCTAATTTTCTAGGAATATATGGTGTTCCTCTAATACGAGCCGTCGTTTTCTATAATGGTTTAGAAAAACCTGGTGGTTTAGAGGTTCCCGGGTCATTGTTACATTTTAGGAAATACGGATGTTGTCGATACATATAAAGTTCATCGGGGTTGGAATCGGGTTTATCTATTTTTATACCTTTTCCCTTATTATTTTCTTTCGCTTTATTAAATTGGGTTGAGGTAATTTCTATAACATCATCGAAATCCTCATCGGGATCTAATTCATCGGAAAATTGGTAATCTTCCCAATATTTTGCTTCCTCGGCGGAAACACCATTGACCATTATTAACTTTGGTCCGTTGGTTGATGATTTTCTTTTATTTAATCGATTTACTATAGGTATCAATATTTCTTCCTCCGAAACCTCTTCTTCTTCCGGTTCCTCCTCTTCCGGTTCCTCTTCTTCCGGTTCCTCTTCGGGAATTTGTGAATCTTCCCAAAATATATTCGACTCTTCATTATTATTAGGTGAATCGATGGGATTTGTACTAGTGGTAGACATCTATCACACAATATCAAACACATTAAGAGGTTAATATATCACATAATATTTACATGTTAATAATATATAGTTTCCAACAAAAGTGTTAAGCAATCATTTTTAAAGAAAACACGGTCGAAGTCCAGACTCACTAATGTATCCAAATAAACTCGATAAGACACACTAATGCAAATTTCTGGTTCTCTAAGACCAACACTCAGATACCAACTGAAATGTCCCGTTCATATTGATTATAAACGTTCCATATTAATTGATTTCGTCGCGAGGTTTTGACCTCTATATGAGACGTTTCTCAAAGACTGCATTCATTTTTAAAACAACCATAACCTTTATTTTATCGATAAAGGTTTAAAAAGTATTACGTAGATTATCAAATAATGATAATCTAAAATATACCGTTTACACATGACCATTACATAATGGTTTACAATAAGAATATATTACATCAAAAATAAGTTTCTTGAATGCAGTTTTTACATAATATCATACAAGCATGGACTCCAAATCTTGTCCTTATTTTAGTATGCAATAGCGGAAGCTCTTAATAATCACCTGAGAATAAACATGCTTAAAACGTAAACAAAAATGTTGGTGAGTTATAGGTTTAACCTATATGTTATCAAATCATAATAATAGACCACAAGATTTCATATTTCAATATACATCCCATACATAGAGATAAAAATCATTCATATGGTGAACACCTGGTAAACGACATTCACAAGATGCATATAAGAATATCCCCTATCATTCCGGGAAATCCTTCGGACATGATAAAAACGAATTCGAAGTACTAAAGCATCCGGTACTTTGAATGGGGTTCGTTAGGCCCAATAGATCTATCTTTAGGATTCGCGTCAATTAGTAGATCGGTTTACTAATTCTTAGGCTACCCATATAATGTAGTTTCATTTACTTGTGTCTATTTTGTAAAACATTTATAATATTGCATGTATTCTCATCCCAAAATATTAGATTTTAAAAGTGGAACTATAACTCACTTTCACAGATTTTTACTTCGTCGGAAAGTAAGACTTGGCCATTGGTCGATTCACGAACCTATAACAAATATATACATATATATATCAAAGTATGTTCAAAATATATTTACAACATTTTTAATACATTTTGATGTTTTAAGTTTATTAAGTCAGCTGTCCTCGTTAGTATCCTACAACTAGTTGTCCATAGTTAGATGTACATAAATAAATTGATATATATTATCTTGAATCAATCCACGACCCAGTGTATACACGTCTCAGGCTAGATCAAAACTCAAAGTATATATATTTTTGGAATCAACCTCAACCCTGTATAGCTAACTCAAACATTACTGCATATAGAGTGTCTATGGTTGTTCCAAATAATATATACATTGGTCGATATGATATGTCAAAACATTTGCATACGTGTCTATGGTATCCCAAGATTATATAATATATTATAATACATGTATAATACAATATAAGTTAGCTAGGATATGATTTGTATAGAATTGTTACAATATTTCCCGTAGCTACAACAATCAAAAAAATATACAATCTTGTTTTACCCATAACTTCTTCGTTTTAAATCCGTTTTGAGTGAATCAAATTTCTATGGTTTCATATTGAACTCTATTTTATGAATCTAAATAGAAAAATTATAGGTTTATAGTTGGAAATATAAGTTACAAGTCATTTTTGTAAGAGGTAGTCATTTCAGTCGAAAGAACGACGTCTTGATGACCATTTTGAAAAAACATACTTCCACTTTGAGTTTAACCATGATTTTTGGATATAGTTTCATGTTCATAAGAAAAATCATTTTCCCAGAAGAACAACTTTTAAATCAAAGTTTATCATAGTTTTTAATTATCAAACCCAAAACAGCCCACGGTGTTACTACGACGGCGTATGTCCGGTTTTACGGTGTTTTTCGTGTTTCCAGGTTTTAAATCATTAAGTTAGCATATCATATAGATATAGAACATGTGTTTAGTTGATTTTAAAAGTCAAGTTAGAAGGATTAACTGTTGTTTGCGAACAAGTTTAGAATTAACTAAACTATGTTCTAGTGATTTCAAGTTTAAACCTTCGAATAAGGTAGTTTTATATATATGAATCGAATGATGTTATGAACATCATTACTATCTCATGTTTTGTGCATAAACCTACTGGAAATGAAAAAAATAGATCTAGCTTCAAAGGATCTTTGGATGGCTTGAAAGTTCTTGAAGCAGAATCATGACACGAAAACAAGTTCAAGTAAGATTTCCACTCGAAATAAGATTGTTATAGTTATAGAAATTAAATCAAAGTTTGAATATGAGTATTACCTTTTATTAGAAAGATATCTTACTGTAAATAAGAAAGATTTCTTGAAGTTGGATAATCACTTTACAAGATTGGAAGTAAGCTAGCAAACTTGGAAGTATTCTTGATTTTATGAAACTATAACTTATAGAATATATGAAGAACACTTAGAACTTGAAGATAGAACTTGAGAGAGATCAATTAGATGAAGAAAATTGAAGAATGAAAGTGTTTGTAGGTGTTTTTGGTCGTTGGTATATGGAATAGATATAAAGGATGTGTAATTTTGTTTACATGTAAATAAGTCATGAATGATTACTAATATTTTTTGTAATTTTATGAGATATTTCATGCTAGTTGCCAAATGATGGTTCCTACATGTGTTAGGTGACTCACATGGGCTGCTAAGAGCTGATAATTAGAGTGTATATACCAATAGTACATACATCTAAAAGCTGTGTATTGTACGAGTACGAATACGGGTGCATACGAGTAGAATTGTTGATGAAACTGAACGAGGATGTAATTGTAAATATTTTTGTTAAGTAGAAGTATTTTGATAAGTGTCTTGAAGTCTTTCAAAAGTGTATGAATACATATTAAAACACTACATGTATATATATTTTAACTGAGTCGTTAAGTCATCGTTAGTCGTTACATGTAAATGTTGTTTTGAAACCTTTAGGTTAACGATCTCGTTAAATGTTGTTAACCCATTGTTTATTATATCTAAAGAGATGTTAAATTATTACATTATCATGATATTATGATATATTAATATATCTTAGTATGATATATATACAGTTAAATGTTGTTACAACGATAATCGTTACATATATGTCTCATTTCGAAATCATTAAGTTAGTAGTCTTGTTTTTACATATGTAGTTCATTGTTAATATACTTAATGACATGTTTACTTATCATTTATCATGATTAAACATAGTGTATCAATATCTTAATATGATTCATATGTATTTAGTAAGACGTTGTTATAACGATAATCGTTATATATATCGTTTCGAGTTTTTTAATTCAATAAACTCAATTTTATGTATATAACTCATTGTTAAAATATCTAATGAGATACTTAATTATCATAATATCATGTTAACTATATATATAATCATATATATGTCATCATATAGTTTTTACAAGTTTTAACGTTCGTGAATCACCGGTCAACTTGGGTGGTCAATTGTCTATATGAAACCTATTTCAATTAATCAAGTCTTAACAAGTTTTATTGCTTAACATGTTGGAAACACTTAATCATGTAAATAATAATTTCATTTAATATATATAAACATGGAAAAGTTCGGTTCACTACAGTTAATTTATAGCGAAATATCAGACTTAGCAATCAAGGCAGATTACGCACCTAATCGAAGAAAATTCTAATTTCCTTAATTACCGAAGAATCAATTCTTATTAAGATTACAAAGATTTTCTTTAATCCGGAAATCAACCGTGACGACGTCAAAAGTTAAGACGAATCTTTACTTTCCTCATTTCACTATTTTGCGATAGCTTTACTCATACACTTCACATAATCGAATTGTTTTATCCATATTAG
This sequence comes from Rutidosis leptorrhynchoides, assembly GCF_046630445.1. Taxonomy (NCBI): domain Eukaryota; kingdom Viridiplantae; phylum Streptophyta; class Magnoliopsida; order Asterales; family Asteraceae; genus Rutidosis; species Rutidosis leptorrhynchoides. Next base: position 298,467,805 of record NC_092338.1, on the reverse strand, counting down.
TCACTGATGATAAAAATCTAATTTTCAGCTAGTATTCGTCATGAAAACATACTTATTGTCAGCCATGACGATCTCGATCAAATTTTGGGACGAAATTTCTTTAACGGGTAGGTACTGTAACGACCCGAATTTTTTCGACTACTTGATTATACTATTTACATGATTTACCCGTATTATACACAGCTTCTAGAAGTATTTACTATTAGTATATACCAATAGAAATCTACAATTATTTGTGTAATATGTCATCCATGACCTAATCAATTTAATATGTCATCCATGACTTAATACATTTTAACTTATCTTAGATATTTTCACTAAAAACCAAATTTTCAAGCCTATAAATAAGCACCATTTCTAACTCATTTTTACACATTCATTTTCCAAATTTTACTTCCAATTTTCACACACACTTGCAAGAACTCTCTCAAGTTTTGTTCTACTACTTCTTTCCAGCAACTTTACATTCTAAACTTGAGGTAAAAACTCTACTTCAACTCTTGTTCAATTCATATGTCTATAGCTATCTATATAAGAGTTTATAAACTAGAACATAGTTTAGTTAATTCTAAACTTGTTCGCAAACAAAGTTAATCCTTCTAACTTGACTTTTAAAAACAACTTTACACATGTTTGATATCTATATGATATACTAACTTAATGAGTTAAAACTTGGAAACACGAAGAACACCGTAAAACCGGACATACGCCGCCGTAGTAAAACCGGGGGCTGTTTTGAGTTGGATAATTAAAAACTATCATAATCTTTAATTTAAAAGTTGTTCTTCTGGGAAAATGATATTTCATATGAACATGATACTATATCCAAAATTCATGGTTAAACTCAAAATTGAAGTATGTTTTTCAAAATGGTCATCGAGATGTCGTTCGTTTGACGGAAATGACTACCTCTTTCAAATATGGATTATAACTTGTAACTCTGACTATAAACCACCACTTTTTCAGTTTAGTTTCATAAATTACAGTTCGTTATGAAACCATACTAATTTGATTCACTCAAATCGGATTTATAACGAAGAAATTATGGGCAAAACAATATTGGTTAGAAATAGATAATTTGATTACGAGATTAATTCATTAGAATCTATACTAACCATATCTTAGATAACTTTTCTTGTATTATACATGTATTCTAACATGTCATGGTTACACAATACATCGGATAAATCAAAAGACACCACATACACAATACGTGTAACTATAATAGCGGTATTGTGGGTCATGATTGAGTCTTATACAACACGTGTATACTATGAACTACTAATTGTAGACTACTAACTGTGGAATACTAACTGTGGAATACTAACTGTGGACTACTAACATTGGACTGCTAACTTAACAACTTAAACAATCACACGTGATTGAAAATATAAACTTAAACAATCACACGTGATTGAAAATATAAACTTAAACAACCACACGTGATTTAAAATGTAAACTTAAACAATCACACGTGATTGAAAAATATGAACTTGCTATATTAATTTTATTCACATGTATTATTATCTGAATCATTATTATTGTTATAGGTTCGTGAATCCAAGGACGACGGCCATATTTTTAATAAGTTGAAAACTTATTATTAATATACTTTTACTACCGTGAGTATATAGTCCCATTTTTAAACTCTAAAAATATTTTAGGATGAGAATACATGCATTTTATATTTTACGCCATGGACACAAGTACTTAAAATATATTCTACGTTGAGTTGTACCACCTTGCATATCTTCCCTAATAGCTTGGTAACTGATATTTACATGTTGTAAGAACATGTAAGCGCGAATCCTATTGATAGATCTATCGGGTTTGACAACCCCAACCGGGCTAGTCGCTCTAGTATCGTAAATGGTTGCATAGTACTTCATTTTTACTACACTTGGTACAGTGTAGGGAGATTTCATAATAAAGGGAATATGCTACATTTATGGTTAAGTATGGTTACCGAAGTGCTCAACAACTTATAGAATATCTTTATTGAAATATTTATAACTATGAAATCTTGTGGTCTATATTTATATCGATGATAGCTTTAAACCTATATATCTCACCAACCTTTGTGTTGACTGTTTAAGCATGTTTATTCTCAGGTCCTTAAGAAAGTCTTCCGCTGTTGCATTATCTGAGCAAGCTGTGCATGGATTCTCATGCTTTTAATTAAATAAAGTGTTGCATTCAATAAAACCTTTGTCATGTATTATATTCGACTGTTATGTCACGTATGTAGTATTTGAAAACTGATGTATTATGGGGATTATTCCTTAAATAATTGCCCAATTGTTTAAAACATGCATTATGTATAATAATGATGTGCTTTTTATGAAACGAATGCAATATTTTCTAAAACGTATCATATAGAGGTCAAATACCTCGCTATGGGACCAATGAATAATGTATTGCATTTATAGTAATATGGACGGGTCGTTTCATAATGATACTAAAATTATATTAATATTGGTAAAAATGATAATAATTATAATACTTAATATTACTAATAAAGGTAATAATGTTAATAATTATATTAATGATAATGATATTAATACTAATAACTGTAAAATATTTATTTTACTGTTAATGATATTTATGATAATAATTTTAGTAATGATATATAATAATAATACTCATGATATAATTAATGATGATATTTATAATGATTTGATAATATTATTAATAGTAATAATACATAATGATAATATTAATAATTATAAAATGATACAAGTACTAATTTTAATGAAAATAATAATAATTTTATCATTTTCATAATAATAATAATAATAATAATAATAATAATAATAATAATAGTAATAATAATAATAATAATAATAATAATAATAATAATAATAATAATAATAATAATAATAATAATAATAACAACAATAACAATAACAACCATAATCATAGTGATAATAATTAGTAATGACAATAAATAATAATAATAATATCTATATTATTTAATAATGATAATACTAATAATAATAGTAATACTAATAATAATAATAATAATAATAATAATAATAATAATAATAATAATAATAATAATAATAATAATAATAATAATAATAATAATAATAATAATAATAATAATAATAATAATAATAATTAAAGATCATGCTAATATTAATGTATATAATTTATATTCTAATAAAAATAACAATAATATTAATAATAAAGATTTTTGGTTTTGAAAACTACTTCTAAAAGTGCTTAAAAATATAGTTGCCACTAGTCGGGCTCGAACCCAAGACCTCTCATTCATAGCAAACACCCCTTAACCATGGCTCTGTTTCCAATTTTTCTGATATTATGTCCAACTTATAAATATTTAAACTGTCTTTCTAATTCGTCTTCTTCTTCATTAACTCAAACGAATCAGGCACCAATTTAATCATAACAATAAAAATGGAATCGGGTTTAGGATTTAATAACAAAACACAAACTCTGGTAATTGTTATTTCAATTTGACAGACGCGAGAGCAAAGAAAGAATGGCAGTAGCTGAGTTCGAAAAAAATTATGAACATAAATCGTGATTTTGGAATTAAGGCAGTTTTAATCCATGATTCCTACACAAAATAGTTTGTAAATCGTTGTTAGAAACTTTCTAAATTATTAATTGAAACAGAAACACTAAAACGATCATGAATTTTATGAAGAACAAAAATGTTGACTTTTGATTTAAAGAATTGGAATCTGGGATTGTACACACACATTCATGAAATGTTTTAGAAAAAATTCTGCATTTCTACTTCTCTTCAAATCGTTTCGAATCAGTTCAAAGGTTAAATGGGTCAAAGATGAACACGTTTCAACGAATTTGATTTGATTCTCAGAGAATATGTTGTTGTAAAGGTGTGGTGATGATTTACGCGGTTTAGGAATCATAAAGTGAATGATTTACAGTAATCAATTCGTATTGAGGAGTTCCAGAATTGGATTGGTGATTTTTGGATTTGAAGGAGCTGTAATAATAATAATTTTTTTAACAGATACTATAAACATTAGCAGATATATTTGATATAGATGTTGGAGAAAAATGATTGATTCCATCAACCATAGTAATGGATTGTTATATAAAGAGCTGCATCTAGTCGACATACACTCACAGATAAATAGAAAGCAGAAGAAATAATTGATCTAGATTGATAACAGATTTTGACTTATATGGTTATTATATATAATAATATACAAATTAAATATATTAATATTAATAATACTATTAATATTAATAATAATAATAATAATAATAATAATAATAATAATAATAATAATAATAATAATAATAATAATAATAATAATAATTATTAATAATAATGTTAATAATGATATTAATAATAATAATAATATTTATAATAACAATAATAATAATATGATAATATTAATAATATCATTAATGATAAAAAAAATTTTAAAAAAAATATAAGTTTGATAATAATTAACAATTCATTTAAATATAACTTTAATCATTCTTATAATATTTATATTTAAAATCTTTATTCTAATAATACTAATATTAATAATAATGAATGTATTAACAATAATATTATTGATATTAATAATAATAATAAATATAATAACAACATTATTATTATAATAACTATATTTTAACTTGTTATTACCTATATTAATATTATATATTATTAATTATGAAATATTTAATATTTATATATATAATATATATTTTATATTTATACCATTTAACAATATACATAAACACATTTTTAATACACGTTGCAAGTTATTTATATAATTATTTCTAACAATTAATATTCCAACACTTAACAATCAAATTCTTTTATATCGAAAAACGTTTTAGATATTATGAAAACTAAATAATTAACACATCAAAAGACACAAGGAAATTATGATAAAGCACACATCGAAAGTTAAGCAGGAATCTCCACTAACTTTTGTCTAACTCTCGATAATTGACACATTGTTCTCACCTGTAGATCACTTTACCATTTATTTCGAATATCGTTAAAAAGGAAAGATTTCTCAAATCAACGTGGATCTCACCACACAGACTTATAATAATATCACAATATTTATGGAATTGATAATTGCTAATAAGAATATCCGTTAATTAAATCGTTTGATACTATCTTTTAATTCCGTGGTTAAATATATCAAATAGATATTGAAACAATTAAGTTTAATGTATGGTATCATACATTTAAATACTTTATTAAAGTTTTCAATCAATATATATATATATATATATATATATATATATATATATATATATATATATATATATATATATATATATATATATATATATATATATATATATATATATATATATATATATATATATATATATATATATATATATATGCATATCTATTTAAATATAATTGTTCGTGAATCGTTGGGATTAGTCGAAGGGTAATTGAATACATGAACATAGTTCCAAAATTTTAAGACTCAACATTACAGACTTTGCTTATCGTGTCGGAAACATATAAAGATTAAGTTTAAATTTGGTCAGAAATTTCCGGGTTGTCACATATACCACCACCTCAGCACCATTTCATTTTTTTAAACATCACTTCATTTTCTCAAAACACACACACAAATGCTCTCTAGTTTTCTCACACTAAAAGCTTAAGAACATGTAAGTTCTTGAATTTCTTTCTTCCTTTTTTTTTTCTTTCTTATTCACTAAATCATCATCATCATCATCAAGAGATCAAGCTTTTTAGCTCTTTGATCTTGTTATATCTTGTAGATTCAAATTTTGGTTGAAAATCTTTAAGAACATGAAGGATTCAAGCTTTCTAGCTTTGAATCTTCATTACTTTTGTTAGATCTAAGCTCATAGCTTCAGATCTCTTTATTTTATTAAAGGATCAAAACTTTTGTTTATGATCTTCATGTAACTTTTATATCTAGCTTTTCGCTTTAAGGATCTTCAAGAACATTAGAAATCCAAACTTACTAGCTTGAGGTTTCTACAAAAAGTTTGTTAAAAGATCAAGTTTATTAACTTATGATCTTCTTTAAGTTGTTTTACTTTAATTTTGTAACTTTAGTTTTCATTAATCAAAGATACAAACTTTCTAGCTTGAAGTCTCATAAGTATTGTTAAGAGATCCAAACTTTATAGCTTAGGGTTTCATTATTTGTTTGATCTAAGTTATGTAACTTATGGTCATCTAACTTGTTAAAAAAAAGCTCATTAGCTTACATTCATTCTACTTTGTAAAAATCTAAGTGTTATAACTTAAGGTTTTGTAAAAGTTGAAAGTCTAAGTTCTATAACTTAGGGTTTCATCTAGAACACAAGATCTAGACTTTCTAGTCTAAGGTCTTCAATATTTAACTAAGATCTAAGTTCTATAACTTAAGGTCTTGCTTTTTTGGTTTGAATCCAAGTTTGTAGCTTTAGATTTCAAATAGAACTTGTACTTGTGTCGAAACTAAGAACTTGATGTAACTTTGGTTCATCATCCCTCTAAAACTCTTAAGTGAGTTGTACTTCTTTTCTTAGTCTAGACATTATGTATTGATGGTTAAAACTTGGTCAAAATGATGTTAAAACATCAAGGAGTTGTACACTTGAAGCTTATACGCATCAAGGATGAGAACCGTGATGAGCATCAAACACCAAGAAACCCACCGGAGCACTTGAATCTGTTTTTCAGGGACTGATCAGACTCTTGGAGCTTCTGAAAAGTTGATTTCCAGATATTTCGGTTTGTGTAGATGACTTTTCATTTAAGACTCGCCTAAATCCGATATACAGTTTAGGATTTATAGTCTTCCGAAGTTCACTACGCCTTCGTAACGACGTGCTAAAATTTCTGACCCACTCGCGCTTAGACCGTCGCCACGGTCAAAAGACATCGAGTTAGGATCTAAATTTTGGGCAGCGGTAAGAAGTCTAACAAATGGAGCCTTGGGCACTGACCGCGCGTCATTTCAGTTTGTGTAGAGGTCATAACGGCTGTTCGAATTCAACTTTTCGTTTCGACCTCTATTCTTGTTGAGAACTTACTTTATCTTTTACGTATGATGATGATGATGATGATACTTAAGACTTAACTTACTTACTTTTAAACTTTTTGGGATGATTTACTGACTTAGTAACCTTTGACTTAGGTTGGGGACCTTTTGGACCGACTTACTACTTGCTTACACTTTCGTATTGATTTTACCGCACATTCACTGTGACTTATAGCTCCCTTTTTACTTTAACTATTTTTGGGATTGATAATACATGCGCTTTTTATGTTTTACATACTAGACACGAGTACTTAAAAATATATGTGTGGGTGACATAACGACACAAATTTTCCCCTTAGCTCGGTAATGTTTAACTATTGGTTTATGAACTGGTAGACGCGAATCTTAGATATGGATCCATAGGATTTGACATCCCCACTCGGGCTAGTAGCGCTAGCATTTAACGGGTGTTTAATACGTCGTCTGTTTTAACGCACTCGCCAAGTGTACATTTAGGGGGTGATATTTATTTTACTTGTTAAGTTAGTTACCAAGCACCCATGGTTAAGCATATACTTTTCATACTATTTTGAATATAAAATCTCGTGGTCTACATTATATTATTGTTTACAATAAAACTATAGCTCACCAACATTCGTGTTGACTTTTAAAGCATGTTATTTCTCAGGTGCTTAGACGAAATTGCTTCCACTATAATAGACTTGCTGTGTTAGACTTCCGCTGCATTGTTAGAGATGTCTCTTAAGCATGGAATTTTTAATTTGAACCATGGCTTTGTAATGATCTAAGTGTCATGTACTTTTATTAATGCTTTCTATCCGTAGAAGCACGTTACTTTTGTAAAATATTTATCGTTGGTAAAACGTTATCTTTTATGAATGCAAAACCTTGTTTTAAAAACCACATATAGTGTTATACCGTGTAATGGACCTGTTGTTGATGATCCGTACCATGATGGTTGGGGCATCACATAGTCAGTTATAATGCCGAAATAATATTATGGTTTGTGTATGTTGTCGAGATGCTTTCCGATTATGATTTAAACTCAATCGCTTTTCCAACTAATAGAACATAGTTATAGGCTCTGTTATTGGGAAGTCACGAACCCCGATTCAGAGTACAGTATCTGTGTCACCCCGTGGTAAGAGAAGTCTATCGGATACAACGTAAGTTTGACTGAGGCACACCGGTTGTAGTAAGTGCACCTAGCCTTGGATTCCAACTGAGGACTATTTCGTTGTGAAACATCTAACTAGGCCCATAGTACATTATCGGTCCTAGACCATGCTATTATAGTCACCAAGCATATAAACTTCGTACATACACGTTGAAGCACAACGGTTGTTGTAAGCTGCACCTCTGCTAAGTAAGGTCATGGAACCCGGTTAGTGCTGATTAGTAAACTTCACCATAACACTGTCTCAAGCATTGCACCCCACTTGAGGGATTCTTAGTTAATTAAAGAACTGTTTGTTTAAACACATAAAGGATTGGACCGTTAGGATAACCAAACGTGTTCATGGAAGTAAAACTGACTTGGCCATGGTGTTCTTTATGGTAGAACTCTTTTCAAGAGCCTAACTATCTTTTAAAACCCAATCATTAACGAAAGCATCGAAACACATCACGTCTCTCGGATATGGCATATCTTGTATTTCATTGTTCTTATATCACCCAACCGAGTCACTCAATTAGATGAGCCGTTTGAACATGTACGCATGTAGTCAGACTGCACGGGCGTCCGGGGTAAGGCACGTTGCTGTTTATTTAGAATCTTCAAGCCTAATGCATTACCCAGTGACATGTCTTATGACAGGGGTGTTAGGACCAGTATAGTGAATACAAGGTCACTACCTATTCATGAGCCAGCATTCCATAACCTCGGCAAAGTAACTGACGAAATCATAGTATGCACTTGCTTTAACCTTATATGAATTACAAATTTTATCGCATTTTATCTTATAAACTAGAAAACTCAAAATTAGGTAATATACCACTACTCTTTCACTTAAGGATTATCTTAAGTCTTAGTTATAGGTTCGATTCTACTGATATCTTAAAAATTCAACCCTATGTCATACTTCCCTTACTCACCATAATAAGGAGTAGTATGATTTAGGCACCGCTAGATATAAATTTAAAACTATTGCTCTCACCTCTCGATAGCTGATTTTGAAGACACCACATAAATAAAACCATCCATTTCTATCATATCAATGACTTAGGTACCCATTTGGACTTGTATTTTAAGTTTGGATTACAACCTGTGACATGAAAAACACCTTTATTAGTTAGATGTCCAAAATTTTTAGTTGACTTGTGAGTTGAATTGTTTTTCAAGATTTCCATTTTAATATTAATTTCCTTATCATCATACTCACGCAAATCAGGTTCAGGACTTGTGTGTTTTGAAGACTTCGCTAGTTTCTTTAAGAGACTTTTCCCTCGTTTGTTTTGACATTAAAATCGTGGGAATCTTTTTGATTGAATGTGAACCACTCGGACAATTAATCTTCTGAACAATAAATTGTTTTGAAGACGAATCATTTGAAATACTTTTCTCCTTTTTGGGATCGTAGAGAATTTTTAAGAATAGTAATGGGTTTTAAATCTGATTTAGTTGTACCCTTAACCTTCTTTTGAATCCCGTCAAGACGTGTAGAAGCTGGTTTAGAAACGAGTTCCACAATCTTACGATCTATTTGCTCTTTGTGTACAATTGGGGAAGCATGCTTATGTGTGTTAGCCTGTCTAAGTAAATCTATGTCGCTATTTAAGCTCTTAATCTCAAGGCATAAGTCTTCCATAGAAACTAAGACTTCACCATCTCTAAAAGCATAAGTAGATTCTACCTTAGGAAGTGGTGGCAATTTATCACACATGTAAAGCATTTGTTTAAGAGACTTACCTCTAAGTTGAAATTTCAATATTATCGTTCTCAAGTTTGTCAACTAGATGTTGCACTACAACAATAGTGTACATATAGGATACCCAAATAGGTCCTATAATGTCACTTTATAGGACCTTTTCGCCTGATAGGACCAACCGAAGGTGTGTACCATCTAAGACGATCGTATAAAATATAGACATTAAAAAATGTCCTAAAAGGTAATAAGATTATGAAAACAATTATCGGGTCCTATAATATAATTAACAACCACACAGGAAAGTCCTTAAAAGTACATATCGAATGACTTTTTTTTAAATTGAAACATACAAAAGGGTCCCAAAAGTAAAAATAAATTACATTAGTACCAACAAAGGGGTCCTATTTAAATATTATATTTCGTAAGGACTAACAAAAATGGTCTCATTATTATGTTAGTACCCAAATAAGAGTCCTATTAAAAAAAAAACACTACATTAGTGTAACACCCCTTTTTTCTCCGTACATGATATATAGGTGTATTGTGTGGGTACGACTAGAGTTTGAAGGATTTGAGACGTGTTCGGGTGTTTAAGTCTTGTACGCAGGAGAAGGGCTCAGGTCGAGCTTTGGGTCGCGGTGCGACAAACGAGGCCGCGGCGCGACATTCTACTGAAACAAAGATCAGAAGTTAGGTTTAAAATTATCCCAGACTTAGTCAAATGTCACGGCGTGACATTTAAGGCCGCGGCGCGGCATACTGCACGAACTGGCACCAGATTCTTGTAATTTTAAATGAAGTTCAAGGGCAGTTTGGTCTTTTCACGTTTGAGCCAGATTTGAGGCTTTAACCTCATCCACTCATTTCATTTCTTATTTTCTTTTTCCTTTTCTTTCCTATTTTCCTCTCAAAACTTAAAATCCTCAAGTGATTCAAGTGGGATTTTGAAAAGGAAGAAGTGGGCTTTGATCTTTGGCGTAGTTGGCAAGTTTGTTCTCCTCGTTCTTAGCTACACGGTGATACTAGTGGTAAGCTCTAACTCCGAATTTCATTTTCGTGTTCATCATTCAAATTTGGGGCTTTTGATTGTATGATTCGTAGATGGAGCCCATTTAGTTGTTAATTGGAGATTAACACCAAGATTTGGGTTTGTAAGTGTTAAAGGCGGGTTTTGGGTTGGTTAATGATTTAACCACGTTTAAGACTTGAGAATGGTGTATAATCACTAGTGTTAGTGATTATTAATGTTTTGGAGACTTTTAGGGTTCTTGTGGTTGACTAATTTTGACTAGAGTCGAAATTAGGATTTGTTGAGGATTATAACCCGAATGTCGATTCGATGAGGTTTGTAAACTTAAAATGGATTAAGTTGAAGTATAAAAACCGAGTTAAATACGTTTTGGTGTCAAAACTTGTAAATGATGAGATTTTGACCTTATGGGTCAAAATTAGGGTTTATGGGCGATTTTGAGAATGATAAGTGTTTAACACTTGTGTCCGGGTTTAATTGGCATATTAGGACCATTATCACTTGTGTTAGTGATTATTGGTTAGTTTGGGCGCGGTTTGGTGCTTGGAAGTGCATTTGGGTCAAAATTGCACTAGTTGTCAATTTGGGTTGATTTGTATATCCACCCTAATTGTGTTACTTGTTATGTGATAAATGGAATAGGTACATTCCATCGACAATTGCGGATTATTCGGTGGCATTCTTCAAGGCGACAAGGTGAGTGTTAATATCCTATGTGCATATGTATGTGTAGGATGGGTGCGGGTCGGGTGAAGTGGTTCTCAGTTATAGAGCTCACTTCACATATAGGTGGATTGATGGACTTGTGTATAGGTCCAATTGGCACGGTTGTGCGTTTTGGTTAACCACCTTTGACGAGGTGTACACCTTGTGTGTACGTTATCACATGTGCGTGTGATGTGGATTATATAACCCCAATGGCGAAGGGTTAATATTGTGAGTGGAATAATTATACGTATGTGTATATGGCGTATTTATTTGTGAATGTTATGGTATGAACCATCGAGCCGGTAGTGCCATAATGTGTGTGTGTGTGTGATAGGATGTGAACCACGTGCCGGTAGCATCAAGTGTGAACCACGAGCCGGTAGCACTATAAAATAATTGATGTGAACCACGTGCCGGTAGCATCGAGTGTAAACCACGAGCCGGTAGCACTATAAAATAATTGATGTAAACCACGTACCGGTAGCATCGAGTGTGAACCACGTGCCGGTAGCACTATAAAATAATTGATGTGAACCACGTGCCGGTAGCATCGAGTGTGAACCACGAGCCGGTAGCACTATAAAAGAGTATGACTCAAATGCGTATGGTGTGAACCACGAGCCGGTAGCACCATAGCGTTATGGTTAACCTTGGGTGTTTTACGCGTTGTTATAAATATATATATATATATATATATATATATATATATATATATATATATATATATATATATATATATATATATATATATATATATATATATATATTGTATACGTATAATGTTGTATTGACGTGATGTAGCTAATCTTCTGGTTGTAGCTTGTTGCCATTGTTCACATGTTGTTTGCGAACTTACTATATTGTTGGTGTTGTTAGCTTGTGCTTAGTGAACGTACGGTATGCTAGGTTTAGCTTGCCTTATACTTTGATGCTTCGGTATGCGCTATTTGATTATTATTGTGGCGTGGCCATTTTATGCATATATATGTATGTAGTATATTTTCACTCACTAAGCGTTAGCTTACCCTCTCGTTGTTGATATTTTTATAGGTTCGCATGCTTGGCGGCTCGGGTAAGCTTGGGGAATTAGAGATCTTGGCTAGGTTGCTTTAGAAGATCTTGCTTTTGGACTCGATTAGGATTTGGGTAGCGTAGTCCCAAATCACCATGCTCGATTTTGTGAAAACGTAACTAGTCGGGTCATAATGATTACAACCGGATTACGAATTAATTAATGAACCATTGTATTAGGGAGTTTAAAGTATTGATGTATGTTTTAAGTTCGTTGAACTTACTTTGGTAACAAATATGTTTTGGAATTAGTGTAATGAGACCTAAAGTATTATTTAACGCGTATTAAAAGGAAAATTTTTTATGGGCCGGTTTTAATACGGTTTGGGTTGTTACAAGTGGTATCAGAGCCTGGTCTAAGGGATTTAGGCGACTTGAGATAGGTGCCTAGACTTAGACTTTTGTGTGTGCTTATTTGTTTTGGGACTTGTAGGATTACAGGTCGGAATAGGTTATAGTTAGCGCCTTGTTTATAGGTGGACTAACGTTTATATTAGTAATGCGGATATTATTAATATGTTATTGTGTTGTGATGATGAATCTTGCGTGTGCTTATATCGCGTAGGATTTTGTTTGTGATTTTTTATATCATCGAGCGAGGTGGTCGTTGTACTAACGAGTCGATACGGCGTGTGTGCGTAATAAGGACTTGCAAACCTTATTACGGGTGCAAATCGTGTCTAACAAGTGATGTACGACGAGTGTTTAGCAAGATGGACCAGTGTGGAGTGTGTGTTTTATACGTTCGTGATCTAGTCGCTTTGCATTCCTTAGAATGGCGACGGGAAGTGGGATCGAGATGAACAATGCTGAGTTTAACTCTAGAGTTGTGGCCGCCGTTGCGGAGCAAATGAGTACGTTTCGAGAAGAAATGGATAGGAAGTATTCCGAATTCAGGGGTAGTAGTGAAATGGAGCGTTGTCTTAAGAGCTTCATGAGGACTAAACCCCCGATGTATGACGGGAAACCGGATCCTTTGGTGAGCACAACTTGGATTTCGGATGTCGAAGGGTGTTTTCGTACTATTGATTGCCCTCTCGAGAAAAAGACGAGACTCGCTACTAGTCTGTTGCGGGGCAGGGCAAGGGATTGGTTGGATGGTAAGATCGATCTTGTCGGTGGCGAAACGTTTATGGCCTTATCGTGGAACGAGTTTAAGAAGGAATTCTTCGAGGAGTTCCGAACTTCAGCCGATTTGTCGGAAATGCGTAATGAGTTGCGAATTTGTGACAAGGATCTATGGATTTGAATACTCTCAAGATGACCTTTATGGAGAAGGCTCGTTTTTGCCCGGAGTATTTGGGGAATGATCGTTTGTTAATGGGGGATTTCTATCGGACCATGAATGATGACTTGAAAAGTAAAATTAGTCGGGGTCAAGCGAAATCATTTGCGGAGTTATTCGCCTTGGCTAGAGGTTTCGAGTCGTATACGCGATCAAAGATTGGTGAACCTTCAAGTGAGAGAAGGGTTGTTTCGTATGGTGCTCCGAGTAAGAGGACTAAGGGTCTGAGTGCGAGCACGGGTGGTACACGGACGGGTATATCGGACTCGTGTGCGCCTAAGTGTTATAATTGTGGCGTGAGGGGTCACAAGTCTTGAGAATGTTCAGTGCCAAAGGGTGATGGCATGGTGTGCTTCGTCTGTCAAGAGGAAGGACATCGTAAGTCGGAATGTCCCGAGTTAGCGGGGACGGGTGCGACAAGGAGACGTTAAGATACGTTTTGTTTTAATAAATATGTTCTTTGATTATTTATTGTGTGTCGTTGAGTTTGAGTTGGTTAAATGCATGGTGTTGTGCATGTTATTGATATGGGTGACATTCCTAATGGAAGTACCCTATGGTGACGTTTTGATTGCTGGGCGAAGGGCGTAAGACTTGGCGTAACCAAGCATTCCTTAGTATTTGAGAAATGTTTCTACCAAGCCATGGAAATGGGTTTTGGTGTCGGTTGTTAAGCGCGTGTTCGCTTTTGTGTTGAAGTTGATGAACCATGAGGTTCGACGGGTGGGATGAAACCCGAGAAATCGAGTTTTTTTGAACCTCGATGTATGTTGGTAAAGGAGTCTACGTGATGCGACATTAGGTGCCTCTTTTATACCTACTAGCGTGGTGTTCGACTCCGATTGTGTTATGGTTACATTGTACTTAGGGTACCGAAGTGAAACCCTTAAGTACATGAGTGACTAGGTGAAATTTGAAAAACTAAAGCAATTGGATGATTGCGAGGGTATAGTTTGTGTAATTAGTGGTACAGTTTTCGTTTGAAGTGTTTAAGGATAGGTTGAAATCCTTATGTGCTCAAGGCTTGAGCAAGATATGGTGATGGGTCGTGTGAGCCCAATCGTTTGTAAAGTCTACCTTTGGTAGCATTGTACGGTTGTACGAGTTGTGAATATGGGACGTAGATCCAAGTGGGGGAGTTACACTCCTGAACGAGGAAGTTTTAGTGTGAGATTTCGGATGATGCTTTTGGTAGATCCGGAAAATGTTGTCGAGACCTGGTTTTGGTCGATTTGTGGTAGATTACAATTTCAGATAAATTGTACTTATGGTTTGGATTTGAATTATCACCGAGGTGGTAATGTGGTAAATCTCGTTGAGAGGTAATGGACGTGTTTGGTGAGCAAGGTGAAATCCTTCGGTTAAGGGAGGTGTGTGTCGGATTCTCTTCTAGAGAATTATTGTTTTGTGCCTATGTTTGATATAGGTGGTTCTTGCTCGAGTGTGTGAATGGTTAGTGGTATCCGTTAGGATTCACTATGGCGTAGCAGAGCGCGATGTTACGCTACTCGTCGTTCGAGGCCAAAAAGGCATTGATTGATGAAGCATGACTTTCGGAGTCCGCTAACTTCATCATCGTATTGGTGATTGATGAAGCATGACCTTTAGGGTCCGCTGACTTCATCATGAGCGAGGTGTTATATCGGTGAAGCATGACCGTTGACGGGGTCCGCTGACTTCATCCGGTGTTGAGATTGGTGAAGCATGATCTTCGGGTCCGCTGACTTCATCATGGTAGTGGATCACGTGCGGTTCCGGTCATTGTATTGAGGAGTGAGTCTCGTGTAGTTCGGGTTCACTAAGGCGCGTGTGTTTTCGGCCAGCCTTCGGGTTGTGTGATCTGTCGGTTGTTTTATACACCGATGGTGGGGTCGTAAGGACCATGTTGTGGGAACTATCGGTTGTTTTATACGCCGATGGTGGGGTCGTGAGGATCATGTTGTACGATTAGTGATGCGATAGCCGTGTTTCGCTCACATGTTGTTACGGGTGTGACAATAGTCGATTTGGTACACCTTAGGATTTGCGTTTCCATAGTCGTTTTGGGAGCTATCAGTTTTAGCCGTTGGATTATGATGTTATGGTAGTTGCGTATTGGTCGTATTGCGCACTACAAGGGATGTATAGTGATTGGTGTTATCCGTCAGGATTCGTTTTGGTTCGGTCTTCAACGTTTCGGGTTGTTGACCTTAGGTTTAGACTGGTTGCTTTTAGCGTTGTACTCGGTAAGGGTCCGCTAAGGGATCGATTTCTTGGTACGAGATTGGTTGAATTTCCCGATGTGAGGGATTGAGCATGGTTTTAGTGCTCGGAATTGTGGAATTTGATAAATCGCGGGTGACGATTTAGTTGTTAAGGGTAACTCTTTGAGAAGAATTGTCTAAGGGATCGTTGTAGATTTTGGTTGTTGGGTGTATTATACGTCTTAGAATGCAAGCAGGTGTGTAATTTGTCATTTGGTTAACCTTCGGGTTAGTGAAATTGTGGTAGAAGTTGGTTTGGAATACATGTTCGGGAACCATTGAGTGTGGGTCCGATGGGTTCGTGACTAGGATCACGAGGACGTGATCGAAATTAAGTGGGGGAGAGTTGTAACACCCCGTTTTTCTCCGTACATGATATATAGGTGTATTGTGTGGGTACGACTAGAGTTTGAAGGATTTGAGACGTGTTCGGGTGTTTAAGTCTTGTACGCAGGAGAAGGGCTCAGGTCGAGCTTTGGGTCGCGGCGCGACAAATGAGGCCGCGGCGCGGCATTCTACTGAAACAAAGATCAGAAGTTAGGTTTAAAATGATCCCAGACTTAGTCAAATGTCGCGGCGCGACATTTAAGGCCGCGGCGCGGCATACTGCACAAACTGGCACCAGATTCTTGTAATTTTAAATGAAGTTCAAGGGCATTTTGGTCTTTTCATGTTTGAGCCAGATTTGAGGCTTTAACCTCATCCACTCATTTCATTTCTTATTTTCTTTTTCCTTTTCTTTCCTATTTTCCTCTCAAAACTTAAAATCCTCAAGTGATTCAAGTGGGATTTTGAAAAGGAAGAAGTGGGCTTTGATCTTTGGCGTAGTTGACAAGTTTGTTCTCCTCGTTCTTAGCTACACGGTGATACTAGTGGTAAGCTCTAACTCCGAATTTCATTTTCGTGTTCATCATTCAAATTTGGGGCTTTTGATTGTATGATTCGTAGATAGAGCCCATTTAGTTGTTAATTGGAGATTAACACCAAGATTCGGGTTTGTAAGTGTTAAAGGCGGGTTTTGGGTTGGTTAATGATTTAACCACGTTTAAGACTTGAGAATGGTGTATAATCACTAGTGTTAGTGATTATTAATGTTTTGGAGACTTTTAGGGTTCTTGTGGTTGACTAATTTTGACTAGAGTCGAAATTAGGATTTGTTGAGGATTATAACCCGAATGTCAATTCGATGAGGTTTGTAAACTTAAAATGGATTAAGTTGAAGTATAAAAACCGAGTTAAATACGTTTTGGTGTCAAAACTTGTAAATGATGAGATTTTGACCTTATGGGTCAAAATTAGGGTTTATGGGCGATTTTGAGAATGATAAGTGTTTAACACTTGTGTCCGGGTTTAATTGGCATATTAGGACCATTATCACTTGTGTTAGTGATTATTGGTTAGTTTGGGCGCGGTTTGGTGCTTGGAAGTGCATTTGGGTCAAAATTGCACTAGTTGTCAATTTAGGTTGATTTGTATATCCACCCTAATTGTGTTACTTGTTATGTGATAAATGGAATAGGTACATTCCATCGGCAATTGCGGATTATTCGGTGGCATTCTTCAAGGCGACAAGGTGAGTGTTAATATTCTATGTGCATATGTATGTGTAGGATGGGTGCGGGTCGGGTGAAGTGGTTCTCAGTTATAGAGCTCACTTCACATATAGGTGGATTGATGGACTTGTGTATAGGTCCAATTGGCACGGTTGTGCGTTTTGGTTAACCACCTTTGACGAGGTGTACACCTTGTGTGTACGTTATCACATGTGCGTGTGATGTGGATTATATAACCCCAATGGCGAAGGGTTAATATTGTGAGTGGAATAATTATACGTATGTGTATATGGCGTATTTATTTGTGAATGTTATGGTATGAACCATCGAGCCGGTTGTGCCATAATGTGTGTGTGTGATAGGATGTGAACCACGTGCCGGTAGCATCAAGTGTGAACCACGAGTCGGTAGCACTATAAAATAATTGATGTAAACCACGTGCCGGTAGCATCGAGTGTGAACCACGAGCCGGTAGCACTATAAAATAATTGATGTGTACCACGTGCCGGTAGCATCGAGTGTGAACCACGTGCCGGTAGCACTATAAAATAATTGATGTGAACCACGTGCCGGTAGCATCGAGTGTGAACTACGAGCCGGTAGCTCTATAAAAGAGTATGACTCAAATGCGTATGGTGTGAACCACGAGCCGGTAGCACCATAGCGTTATGGTTAACCTTGGGTGTTTTACGCGTTGTTATAAATATATATATATATATATATATATATATATATATATATATATATATATATATATATATATATATATATATATTGTATACGTATAAAGTTGTATTGACATGATGTAGCTAATCTTCTAGTTGTAGCTTGTTAGCATTGTTCACACGTTGTTTGCGAACTTACTATATTGTTGGTGTTGTTAGCTTGTGCTTAGTGAACGTACGGTATGCTAGGTTTAGCTTGCGTTATACTTTGATGCTTCGGTATGCGCTATTTGATTATTATTGTGGCGTGTCCATTTTATGCATATATATGTATCTAGTATATTTTCACTCACTAAGCGTTAGCTTACCCTCTCGTTGTTGATATTTTTATAGGTTCGCATGCTTGGCGGCTCGGGTAAGCATGGGGATTAGAGATCTTGGCTAGGTTGCTTTAGAAGATCTTGTTTTGGACTCGATTAGGATTTGGGTAGCGTAGTCCCAAATCACCATGCTCGATTTTGTGAAAACGTAACTAGTCGGGTCATAATGATTACAACCGGATTACGATTTAATTAATGAACCATTGTATTAGGGAGTTTAAATTATTGATGTATGTTTTAAGTTCGTTGAACTTACTTTGGTAACAAATATGTTTTGGAATTAGTGTAATGGGACCTAAAGTATTATTTAACGCGTATTAAAAGAAAAAAAATTTATGGGCCGGTTTTAATACGGGTTGGGTTGTTACAATTAGTACCATTAAAAAGGGTCATAATGTATAACAACCCTCACTTTTCCATTCTGATTTTACTATATTACCGTTAGGGTTTCCTTTTCTGATTCGGTACACTGTCATTAGGGTTGTTATTCAGATAATAAATGCTCATAATAAATAAACCTAAACCCTAACCCAAATTAATAATATAAAACCCTAGATAGTAACCCTAATATTATAAACCCTAATTATTCAAAACCTAACCTAAATAGTGATTACTCATATAAACCCTAAATCTAATATTTACTAAGTACATGAAGTATTAATATTATGTATATATATATATATATATATATATATATATGAAACTTATATTAACTTTATTAATAATGAAAGAGTTACATAACTAACTTAGTAAAAAAAATTGTATATGATAAGTAAGGTGGCACAATTATAAGTAATAAAAACTATAAGCTAATAATTTAAAAGTAAGAGTGTAGTATTATTAAATATCAAAAATATAAATAAATGATAAATAAATTCGTAATTAAAAATTTAATAAAAAATGGAATACAAAAATTCTAGAATGATCTCTTCATCTTATCTTCAAAAAAAAAAAATAAATAAATATATATATATATATATATATATATATATATATATACATGTACATCTTTTACCTCGGCCGAATGAAAAAAAAAAAAGAGAGAATACATTTAAATTTTTTTTGTTGCTTATCATGAATGGATAAAATTTCAAAAAAAATGGACTAAGGAAGTGTTCAACAATGTCAAACTTTTATCCATAAACTCTCGGCCCTTTTTTTTGCATTTTAATTTTTTTTTTATTTTCCATTTAATTTATTTAACAAGTTTTATCCTATAAATACTAAGTAATCTACACGTTTAATTTTTATCACTCACAAAAATAATATTCTCTCAAGAAAATACGCAGCAAATTTGAGGTATCCTCTCGTCCATCTAATTTTTTTTATATCTTCGGTCTTATTATTTTTTTTATTGCCGAGCATATTTTTTTTTTTTTGGTTTTAAATTCGTATTAAATTGCAACACAATGTTAAAACTCATATGATTATACTACAATTAATATTATGTATTATGGAATGTTATAAAATTATTTTTATGAATTTAATATTCGGATTTTTATTTTAAATACAATTAAAAACAAAATTTTTATAAATATGAGTGTATACTCGAATTAAATAGCAAATAAATCTATATAATTGATAAAAATAATTTTTACAGGTTCTTAAATAGTAATATGATATAATAGTAGCCAAAAATAATTTTGTAGATTTTATAAGTATCTAAATTCGAATTGTTACGTATTTAATGAATATATATATCGAACACTTTATGAAAATAGAAATTAAATGTTATAAATACTTATAAAATATTATAATAATATTTACAGTGGTTAGATGAAATATTAAAATTATTGGATAAGAAAAATTATTTAATATAACAATTTATACATTTATTCAATAATTAGTTGCTTTGAATTGATTAAATACGTAAAAATGAATTTAATTTAGGTACAAATATTCGTATCAGTTATTTTTGCTTAGAAAGTGTTTATAACAGTAGTAACATTCATAAAAATAATTATAATAAGTTTTTGAATATTATTTATATTTAAATACGAATTAAATAGTGATTAAATACAAATACTGAGTGAAATTCGTAATAAATATTAAACATAAATAAAAATAATTATAAATATTTTTTATGAGATTATTATGATTATATAAAGCTGTGAAAATTATAAAAAAATAAATAATAGGTCATTTAATATTTAATGTATATTTGTTTGTATTTAATTGTTAACCGAGAGGAAAAGAAAAACAAATGCAAAATAAATACAAAAATGTATTAAATCTGATAATATAAAATTTTTATATAATCATTAGGATGTATAGGTACTGTAAAAATTATAAAAATTTATTTTAAATTAATTTATCTTATTTATTCAATTATAAGCCTAATTTAATGGTTAAATGATAAGATAATATTAAATAAATAATATATTTATATAGAATTCGTATTTATAATTTTTGTAATATATTTGCAGAATATAGAACCTATAAAAATATAAAAGTTTTTAATTAGGTCGAATTAATAATTAATAACTAATTAACCTTGATTAAAATGAATCGAATATGTATATATAAAGAAAATACGAAAGAAATATACAAATGAGCTATATTTATATTTATAAAAATTTACACAATTTATAATACTTAAATAAACTTATAAAATTTTATTTATATTTATTTGGTATTTATTGTAATTAAATCACAAGGACGAAATCTGCCTTCAAAGAATCCAAATGATTCAGTATCTGCTGAAGCCATTAACGAATACCTTGCTTCTGAATCTAAACCCTTGCGGACAATATTCTTCTTCATCCTCTGATATTAGAAATTCTAAGATATCATCGTATCTTTCATTATAAATATCCTCCATATTTCTGGAGATAATTTCATAATCACTCGTATCGGAAATCAATTTTCTCCTTGCGATATCTGTGTTATATCATAAAAGAAACTATTTTAGTTTCTAAATTCTGAAACTTTCAAGTTTAAAATATGAATATTTTGAAAGTGGTGTTGGGAGCTGAAGCATGAGTTAGTATAATATAATGATACTTGATCAACGTGATTATATTACAGTAAGGCATGTTGAGTTTCTAATGGAACGTGATAAAGGTTCTCAGATCATACCCTCATCATGAACCATGTTACATAACTCTTTCATTCTATTTAACCTCTAAACATATCAAGAAAATATTTTTCTTGATGATTCGGTCTTTTTCAGATATTCTGATAATTTGACAAATCAATATCGTGCCATTACAATTTCTTTCTTAGAACATTAACTAAGTTCATTCCGAAATGAATAGCTACGAATTCTGGACCATTATTCGCTTAACTTAAGGTCGGGAAGAGAAAACGAAAGCATGAAGCTCCGAAATATAATGGAGAATATAAAGCCCGATAACAACTACGAAATTGCAAACCGTGTATATCAATGCGTATAGCAATATAAAGACACGGGAGAATGAAAAACACTATAACCCCAAGGTAATAGTAGAAGAAAATAACTTTCTCTGGTGGCAGATGAAAAAGAAGAATGAAGGATACGATAGCTAGGAAAATATCAAGAATCAGAACTGGATTAAGCATTTTCACAATCTATTGGGATGTATGAAATAAGAAAGAATATTATAGGAGTGTTGAAAATAAATGAAACGGAAGAGGTCAATTTATAGCAAAATATCGGACGCAGCAATAGAGGCAGATTACGCATTTAATCAAAGAAAATCCTAATTTTCGCAAATTCTGAAGAATCAAATCTTATTTAGATTATGAAGATTTTCTATTCCTTAAAATCCGAAAATCAATTGTTACTACATCAAGAGATAAGACGCATCTCTATTCTCCATTTCACTTGATTACGATAACTTCTCTCATACGCTTCGAGTAATTGGATTGTTGTATCTATATTATTCAACGGTGATAAAACTCTAGTTATCGACTCATATTCGTCATGAAAACATTTTTATTGTTAGCCATGACGACCTCACTCAAATTTCGGGACGAAATTTCTTTAACGGGTAGGTACTGTGATGACCCGGAAATTTCTGACCAAATTTAAACTTAATCTTTGTATGATTAACATTTCCGACACGATAAGCAAAGTCTGTAAAACTGAATCTCAAAATTTTTGAACTACTTTTATATATTTAAATACCCTTCGATTGTTTTCGACAATTCGCGAACAATTATATGTAAATAGATACATATATACTATAACTTGAAAAGGTAACAATGTTTTAATTGCATGATACCGTACATTAAACTTATTGGTTTAAATATCTATTTGAATATATATGATAAGTTGAAATATTTATTATTAAATTTTATTTATAAATAACTTCCAATGTGTATTTAAAAACTGATTTATGTATATTAAAAAGATATATACATATATATAATTTCAAGTTATTTAGTAAACGATGGTAACATTCGTTTATTGATTTAATTGATATTCAGATAAGTTAACTAAAGCATTTAAGATGAACAGTAAAACACTAATTTGCTACAGTATTTTCAAATTGCTACAGTACCCAAAATGCTACAGTGTTTTCGAAAATCACTATTTGCTACAGTGAAATTGACTTTGCTACAGTAAAACTTGACCTTTGCTACAGTAACTTTGCTACAGTAAACTCTATTTTAAAATGTATTTTAACAAATAGCGAGACGATGATTTATAGATGTAAATGACCAAAACACTCAAATGTATAGGTTATATTTTGAGTGATATAATTTAGGGATAATTTAAGGCTATATTTTGATTAAGGTACGTGTCCCAAAATGTAATGTACAAGTTTTCTAAATGTACGAAAGGACATTCGAAAAACCAGAACCGGGACATAAGTCAAGTGACGACGTACGACTTATCGGAACGAAAATTACAAGTCAACTATGCATGTGAATTTAATATAATATATAATTAATTATATAAATTAAATATATTATATATATTATATTAATATAAAATCATGTCGACAAGCTAATTGACAAAAGGTTCTGAGCTGGAAATCTTAGCCATGCGATCGCATAGCTATCCAGTACAAACCCCATGCGATCGCATGGGGTTTAAAATTGGGTCAGGTGCTATAAATTCTCGAGTTTTGGCCAGTTAATCACACACACATACACAAATATACATATTACTCCGTATTTATTTATTTTATTTATTATTATTATTATTATTATTATTATTAATAAGATTATTATTAATCTTATTATTTTTATTATTAGTATTATTATTTTTGCGATACAAAAATCATAATGTACATAAAATATTACGACGGAGTGCTGTCCAAGTAATTTTCAAAACAAGTTTCCGAGCGAGCTAGAGCTAAGGAAAATATGGGTTATTGCCAAGGAAATTATGGGTAATGTTCGAGGGTATTTTTGTGAATCAAACCTCGTGTTTATCATCTCCGATGCGTCTACGTGCTTTCCTACAATATTGTATATCAATATTAAACAGTGAGTTTCATATGATCCCTTTTTACTCTCTACATTTTTGGGCTAAGAATACATGCAAATGCTTTATTAACTGATTTACAATATTTATATAAGTGAGTTTCATTTGCTCCCTTTTTAATTGCTTTTGCAATCGATATTTTTGGGCTGAGAATACATGCACTTTATTTTAAACACAATGGATACAAGTACATACTAAATTCTACACTGAGTTTGAACCGAAAATCCCTTAGCTTTGGTAACTAGTAACTGCCGGTTATAAGAACTGGTGGGCACGAGTAGTAGTATATGGATCCATATGGCTTGATATCCCCGTCCGAGCTAGAGCACTAGCCTTTTAACGGACGTATGCTATTTGAGAAGCGTACACGTTGGTTTGCGTGTATTATTAAGATGATTATACAAAGGGTACAAATTATATATACGTTAAGTTTAGTTACCAGGGTGCTCAATTTTGTAGAATATTTTCATAAATGTTTCTGGATGAAACAACTGAAATCTTGTGGTCCACCTTTTATTTAAAACATATTGATAAACGTTTTGAATGATACAACTGAACTTTTGTAATCCACATTGATATACGGATTATGTGTAATATTAAAACTATGAACTCACCAACCTTTGTGTTGACACTTGAAGCATGTTTATTATCAGGTTCCCTAGAAGTCTTCCGCTGTTTGCTTATATGTTAGACAAGCTATGTACATGGAGTCATACATGGCATATTTTTCAAGGAAACGTTGCATTCACCAAATCATCACCATGTATCTTATTTTGACTGCATTGTCAACGGAAGTACTATTGTAAACTATTATTTACAGTGATTGTCTATATGTAGAAATCATCAGATGTCGAAAACCTTTGATTTAAATATTCATTTATGGTGTGCCTTTTCAAAAGAATGCAATGTTTATAAAACGTATCATATAGAGGTCAAATACCTCGCAATGAAATCAATGAATGACGTATTGTCCATATGGATTTGGAGCGATCGTCACATAATATGACTTAAACTTAAGTGAAGGTTAATCAAAAGATAACGTACAAGTCATGCAAATTTCACCGCTACTTACGGTCGTAAGTGAATGATGTCTAGGTTGCCATTTATGGGTAAGCTTGTGGATCTTGAATGCCATGACTTATATTCTGGTCAAGAGTCCTGGGGTCCCGGTTACATCTGGTCATTCCTGACTTGTTTGATAGCAACGAAGTTTGAGTAAAGTTGTACAACATCTTAAGAAAGATTGTAACCCGAACTTCCTAAATTTGGAAACTTGCTATAAATGGAAACTTTCCAAAAATAAGTAACTTTTCGAAAATAGAACTCTTTTAGAAAACCATTATTAGTATAGTTACTATACATATATCTATTAGACAATATCTGATCGTGCATTCTATCTCTAGGTTGAGATCTCGATCACGTTCGTCCGTTCAATCCTCTCATTTGTGGAATATCTCTTCTGTGCTATTTAAGGTGAACTTCATAGCCCCGTTTTTCATATTTATTGATTTTATAAATCTTGGGGTGAGACACATGCTTGTATTTAAATGATTTACACTTTAGACACAAGTACTTAACTTTTTGATATGCAACTTCATGAGATTATTGTTCACTTGTATTCTTACATGCAAATCCCCGCTATAATATCGTTAATTGCTGGAATTAAAATGTTGCAAGCTTAATTATTGTGAGTAGGCCTATTGAGAGTAACGTCTCTACCCATTGGCGTGATCGTCAAGGGGGTACATAATAATGATTGTCGACACCCGTACAGTGTCAGGGGTGAATGTTTAGCTCGATATTATAACTCATGTCATATTGAATATTTTTGTTTAGAATAAATCTTGTGGTCTAAAACTTTATTGATTATATAAACCTATGATGTTCACTCAACCATTGTGTTGACAATTTTAAGCATGCTTGTCTCAGGTGAAGAATAGCTTATGTGCTGCCCTATGATGCTTAGCTAGCCGATGCATTGGAGTCTACATATTTATAATTTAGCATTTGTTAAACATTGTTATTTACATTTGGGTTTAGCCATGTAAAACATTATTTCGTTTCCGCTGCAATACTATTATTGTTTTTATGAAAACGTCTCATTTAGAGTCGTTCTCGTTTATATACTTGTGTTGTGATATTGTAAAGTCATATTTACCCACGGACCTATTTGGGGGTATGACAGAGTGGTATCAGAGACAGGTTAGTTATAGAGAACCAGGTTTGCATAGTAAGTGTGCCTTATGTGATAGTTATGTGCCTTAGCAATCTATAGGACTATAACCTTTCCTGTTTTAGTTTCTAGTGCATTTTCCCCTTACATTTTATTCGTGCTTTTGCTTCATCCTTAGAACCTACCTAACCATCTCTCTTTCTTTTCATTTAGGATGACTCGCAATAGCCCGATCATCATCTCCGACAACGATTCCGATGGATCCTACTTCGAGAGATCTGTCCACACACCGACTTATGGACCCGTTTCCCCGCCATTTTCACCAACTCACCCAAACTATGTCCCTGCTAGTCCTCCACACTACCCTCATTTGGAAGAATCCCACACTAATGATAACTATGATGGGGATGATGAGGAGAGTGAAGAAGGAGTTGAGGAAGAATCCAAGTCTGAGTCCTCTCTTCAAGGCAATTGCAACAATGGCGTACCGCAAAACCTTTCGACTATTCGTTCTTATCAAAGTTTCATAAACTACCCGCCCCCTACATACAAGAGTCCTGAAAGACCTGGGCACAGTAATATAGAAATGGTGAATGCTGATCTCATAAGCTACACCAACCGGTTTCAAGAATTTGCTCTCATGGCTACTCCTGAGTATCTAGGAATACAATGCTACATCAATGGATTGCCTAATGAAGTCCGAGGAGATGTTATCTTGGAGAACCCGAGCACCATACAAGAAGCTGCCTGCATGGCAAGCTATTTTATCGACAAATATAAGGAGAAAGAAGGTGCAAAAAGGAAAAGAAAAGGAATGGAGCAAGAAAATTCTAAAAGCAAATTCAACAAGTTGTATAAGGGAAAACGTCCCTATTGCAAGAGATGTGAGAAACATCATAAAAGATGGTGTAAGGCCAAGTGCACCAAGTGCGAGAAGGTGGGTCACGTAGCCAAGACTTATGGAGTTGTTACTCCATCAGCCAAAACTCCAGCCACAAAGGCAAATGCAACCGTTCTTACTTGCTATAACTGCGGAAGAGTAGGACATTTCAAAAATCAATGTTTAGATAAGAAGAAGAATGAAGATGCACAATGAAGAGTTTTTGGAAACCACTAGAGACATTAAAATTTTCATAGTATTATTTATGTTACCGTTTAGTACTTCTATAATTTAGAAGATTTCATTAAGTTTCTGTAATACTCCAGTTATTTTCTTTTAATGAATGATGTTATTTTCTTTTCTTTCATTTTCCATTGAATCATTCACCTCGATGAAGATGCATATTGGCTAGATGACATAGTAGTAATCTTATAGAGTGATAAAAGTATGATTTAGAATAATATAATGACACTTGATCAACGTCATTATATTATGATAAGTCATACAGAAATCCTAATGGATCATGATGGGAATAAGATTTGATCAACCTTAGGACCATTGTGTACCATTACATACTCCTTATCACTATATTGTCAACTAAAAATATCAACCCTAGATATTATATATTCTTTACTTGTAAACTATCCACGCCCGGTGTTGTACCTATTGCATAGGTACCATACCGATTAGCTCCATCAGAGATGAAGGAATTGTCCAACCAACTCCAGGAACTTTTAGACAAAGGATTCATTCGTCCTAGCTCTTCACCGTGGGGTGCACCTGTTCTATTTGTCAAAAAGAAAGATGGCACGTTGAGAATGTGTATTGGTTACCGAGAACTCAACAAGTTAACCATCAAAAATCGTTATCCACTCCCGCGTATTGATGACCTGTTTGACCAACTGCAAGGGTCAAGTGTTTATTCGAAGATTGATCTTAGGTCGGGTTATCATCAACTGAGGGTCAAGGAAGCTGATGTTTCTAAGACTGCTTTCCGAACTCGTTATGGACATTATGAGTTTCTTGTCATGCCTTTTGGTTTAACCAATGCTCATGCTGTATTCATGGATCTTATGAACTGTGTATGCAAACCTTATCTTGACAAATTTGTGATCATCGATGATATCTTAATCTATTCTAAGAGCGAGAAAGAGCATGAACAACATCTGCGGTTTATTCTAGAGCTTTTAAAAAAAGGAACAACTGTATGCCAAGTTTTCCAAGTGTGAATTTTGGCTGCGAACCGTACAATTTCTCGGGCATGTAGTTGATAGTAAGGGAATACATGTCGATCCTGCAAAAATCACCGCTATCCAGAACTGGGAAGTACCTAGAAGTGCGAAGCATATTCGCCAATTTTTGGGACTTGCTGGTTATTACCGAAGGTTTATCAAAGACTTTTCTCTTATAGCCAAACCTCTCACCAAGCTAACTCATAAAGGGAAGAAATTCGAGTGGTCTGAAGAACAGGAATCTGCTTTCAAGATTCTAAAGGATAAATTGACCACAGCCCCGAATTCTATCATTAACTGAGGGCACTAACAATTTTTTAGTCTATTGTGATGCCTCGAATCAAGGTTTCGGATGTGTTTTGATGCAACGTAAAAAGGTTATCGCCTATGCATCTAGACAGCTGAAGAAATATGAGAAGAACTATACCACACATGACTTGGAGTTAGGAGGTGTGGTATTTGCATTGAAGATGTGGAGACATTACCTCTATGGGGTTAGAATCACGGTGTTTACCGATCATAAAAGTCTTCAACATATTTTTGACCAGAAGCAATTAAATATGAGATAAAGGCGTTGGATCGAGTTATTAAATGACTACGACTGTGAGCTTGGGTATCATCCTGGAAAGGCGAAGGTAGTAGCCGACGCCCTTAGTAGAAAGGATCGTGCCAAACCAATCCGAGTCCGAGCTTTGAATTTGCGCATTCGTACTAATCTTACATCTCACATCCGTGAGGCACAACTTGAGGCATTGAAGGAAGAGAATGTCCAACTCGAGGGACTTAAAGGTCTCGTAAGGCAACTTGAACTCAAGGGAATTGGAACAAGGTATTTTAATAACCGAATCTGGGTTCCAATCTTCGGAAATCTACGAGGACTAGTCTTGGATGAAGCACATAAGACTAGGTATTCTATTCACCCAGGCTCTAGTAAAATGTATCACGATGTGAAGAAGTTTTATTGGTGGCATAATCTGAAATCTGATATCGCTGAGTATGTAAGCAAGTGTCTTACTTGTTTGAAAGTTAAGGCCGAACATCAAAAGCCGTCTGGATTACTTCAACAATCGGATATTCCGCAGTGGAAGTGGCAGTGTAACACTATGGATTTTATCACTAAGTTGCCCAAGACTTCTAGTGGCAATGATACTATTTGGGTCATAGTGGATCGTCTTACTAAATCTGCACATTTCTTACCGATTAAGGAAACTGACAAGATGGAGAGATTGTCACAATTATACATTAAAGAGGTCGTCTCCCGTCATGGAGTACCTATCTCTATCATTTCTGATCGCGACAGTCGATTAATTTTTCTAGATTCTGGAAATCTCTACAATCTGCACTTGGAACTTAACTCGACATGAGTACTGCTTATCATCCACAAACTGATGGTCAAAGTGAACGAACCATTCAAACATTGAAAGATATGCCACGTGCTTGTGTTATCGATTTTGGCAAAGGACGGGATAGACATTTGCCTTTGGCTGAATTTTCTTACAACAACAGCTATCACTCAAGCATTAAGGCTGCACCTTTTGAGGCTTTATACGGACGAAAATGTAGATCTCCACTGTGCTGGGATGAACTTGAGGACAGGCAGTTAACTGGTCCTGAAATCATACATGAAACTACAGAAAAGATCGTTCAGATTAAGAAACGATTAGAAACTGCCCGTAGCCGACAGAAAAGCTATGCTAATATTCATCGAAAAGATTCAAAATTCCAAGTCGGTGATAAAGTCATGTTGAAAGTATCTCCTTGAAAGGGCGTTGTCCGTTTTGGCAAGAGAAGTAAACTTAGCCCACGATTTGTTGGACCTTTCAAGATTACTGAAAGAATTGGTCCTGTGGCGTATCGATTGGAATTACCCCCTGAACTTAATAATGTACATGATGTATTTCATGTCTCGAATCTTAAAAAGTGTCTTGCTGATGACACACTTGTTATTCCATTGGATGATATCCGCATTGATGATAAAATGCATTTCGTTGAAGAACCGATAGAGGTTATGGATCGTGAGGTTAAAGGCTTGAAACAGAGTACTATTACTATTGTTAAAATCCGTTGGAATTCATGAAGAGGCCCCGAGTATACCTGGGAACGTGAAGACCAGATGAAGCGAAAATATCCCCATCTTTTCTCAACCACTGATGCATCCGAGAAATCCACTTGAAACTTCGGGACGAAGTTTAAATTAACGGGGATGTACTATAACAACCCTCACTTTTCCATTCGGATTTTACTATATTACCCTTAGGGTTTCCTTTTCTGATTCGGTACACTGTCATTAGGGTTGTTATTCAGATAATAAATGCTCATAATAAATAAACCTAAACCCTAACCTAAATTAATAATATAAAACCCTAGATAGTAACCCTAATATTATAAACCCTAATTATTCAAAACCTAACCTAAATAGTGATTACTCATATAAACCCTAAATCTAATATTTACTAAGTACATGAAGTATTAATATTATGTATATATATATATGAAACTTATATTAACTTTGTTAATAATGAAAGAGTTACATAACTAACTTAGTAAAAAAAATGTATATGATAAGTAAGGTGGCATAATTATAAATAATAAAAACTATAAGCTAATAATTTAAAAGTAAGAGTGTAGTATTATTAAATATCAAAAATATAAATAAATAATAAATAAATTCGTAATTAAAAAATTTAATAAAAAAAATGGAATACAAAACTTCTAGAATGATCTCTTCATCTTATCTTCAAAAAAAATAATATACATGTACATCTTTTACCTCGGCCGAATGAAAAAAAAAAAAAAAAAAAAAGAGAATACATTTAAATTTTTTTTGTTGCTTATCATGAATCATGAATGGATAAAATTTCAAAAAAAATGGACTAAGAAAGTGTTCAACAATGTCAAACTTTTATCCATAAACTCTCGGCCCTTTTTTCTGCATTTTAATTTTTTTTTTATTTTCCATTTAATTTATTTAACAAGTTTTATCCTATAAATACTAAGTCATCTACACTTCTAATTTTTATCACTCACAAAAATAATATTCTCTCAAGAAAATACGCAGAAAATTTGAGGTATCCTCTTATCCATCTATTTTTTTATATCTTCAGTTTTATTATTTTTTTTATTGCCGAGCATATTTTTTTTTTGGTTTTAAATTCGTATTAAATTGCAACACAATGTTAAAACTCATATGATTATACTACAATTAATATTATGTATTATGGAATGTTATAAAATTATTTTTATGAATTTAATATTCGGATTTTTATTTTAAATACAATTAAAAACAAAATTTTTATAAATATGAGTGTATACTCGAATTAAATAGCAAATAAATCTATATAATTGATAAAAAAAATAATTTTTACAGGTTCTTAAATAGTAATATGATATAATAGTAGCCAAAAATAATTTTGTAGATTTTATAAGTATCTAAATTCGAATTGTTACGTATTTAATGAATATATATATCGAACACTTTATGAAAATAGAAATTAAATGTTATAAATACTTATAAAATGTTATAATAATTTTTACAGTGGTTAGATGAAATATTAAAATTATTGGATAAGAAAAATTATTTAATATAACAATTTATACATTTATTCAATAATTAGTTGTTTTGAATTGATTAAATACGTAAAAATGAATTTAATTTAGGTACAAATATTCGTATTAGTTATTTTTGCTTAGAAAGTATTTATAATAGTAGTAAAATTCATAAAAATAATTATAATAAGTTTTGGAATATTATTTATATTTAAATACGAATTAAATAGTGATTAAACACAAATACTGAGTGAAATTCATAATAAATATTAAACATAAATAAAAATAATTAAAAATATTTTTTATGAGATTATTATGATTATATAAAGCTGCGAAAATTATAAAAAATAAATAATAGGTCGTTTAATATTTAATGTATATTTGTTTGTATTTAATTGTTAACCGAGAGGAAAAGAAAAAGAAATGCAAAATAAATACAAAAATGTATTAAATCTGATAATATAAAATTTTTATATAATCATTAGGATGTATAGGTACTGTAAAAATTATAAAAATTTATTTTAAATTAATTTATCTTATTTATTCAATTATAAGCCTAATTTAATGGTTAAATGATAAGATAATATTAAATAAATAATATATTTATATAGAATTTGTATTTATAATTTTTGTAATATATTTGCAGAAGATAGAACCTATAAAAAATATAAAAGTTTTTAATTAGGTCGAATTAATAATTAATAACTAATTAACCTTGATTAAAATGAATCGAATATGTATATATAAAGAAAATACGAAAGAAATATACAAATGAGCTATATTTATATTTATAAAATTTTACACAGTTTATAATACTTAAATAAACTTATAAAATTTTATTTATATTTATTTGGTATTTATTGTAATTAAAAATGAATTTAAGGAAATAACTAATAAGTATAATGTTTATAATATAAGTTAATAATAATAATAATAATAATAATAATAATAATAATAATACATTATTAATAAATACTTATATTATAACTTATTATAATACTTTAGTTATTATATAATAATTAAAAGTTATTAATAATTAATAATACTAACCATAGTAATACATTAATAATAAATAGTTATAATGTAACTATTAATACTTTATTATAAGTATGATTTAAAAACGAATAATAAGTCATTAATAAATAAGTATAATATAACTTATAATATAATAATATGACTTAAACTTAATTGAAGGTTAATCAAAAGATAACGTACAAGTCATGCAAATTTCACCGCTACTTACGGTCGTAAGTGAATGATGTCTAGGTTGCCATTTATGGGTAAGCTTGTGGATCTCGAATGCCATGACTTAGATTCTGGTCAAGAGTCCTGGGCTCCCGGTTACATCTGGTCATTCCTGACTTATTTGATAGCAACGAAGTTTGAGTAAAGTTGTACAACATCTTAAGAAAGATTGTAACCCGAACTTCCTAAATTTGGAAACTTGCTATAAATGGAAACTTTCCAAAAATAAGTAACTTTTCGAAAATAGAACTCTTTTAGAAAACCATTATTAGTATAGTTACTATACATATATCTATTAGACAATATCTGATCATGCATTCTATCTCTAGGTTGAGATCTCGATCACGTTCGTCCGTTCAATCCTCTCATTTGTGAAATATCTCTTCTGTGCTATTTAAGGTGAACTTCATAGCCCCGTTTTTCATATTTATTGATTTTATAAATCTTGGGGTGAGACACATGCTTGTATTTAAATGATTTACACTTTAGACACAAGTACTTAACTTTTTGATATGCAACTTCATGAGATTATTGTTAACTTGTATTCTTACATGCAAATCCCCGCTATAATATCGTTAATTGCTGGAATTAAAATGTTGCAAGCTTAATTATTGTGAGTAGGCCTATTGAGAGTAACGTCTCTACCCATTGGCGTGATCGTCAAGGGGGTACATAATAATGATTGTCGACACCCGTACAGTGTCAGGGGTGAATGTTTAGCTCGATATTATAACTCATGGCATATTGAATATTTTTGTTTAGAATTAAATCTTGTGGTCTAAAACTTTATTGATTATATAAACCTATGATGTTCACTCAACCATTGTGTTGACGATTTTAAGCATGCTTGTCTCAGGTGAAGAATAGCTTATGTGCTGCCATATGATGCTTAGCTAGCCGATGCATTGGAGTCCACATATTTATAATTTAGCATTTGTTAAACATTGTTATTTACATTTGGGTTTAGCCATGTAAAACATTATTTCGTTTCCGCTGCAATACTATTATTGTTTTTAATAAAACGTCTCATTTAGAGTCGTTCTCGTTTATATACTTGTGTTGTGATATTGTAAAGTCATATTTACCCCTAGCCCTATTTGGGGGTATGACATAATGTATCGATAATCTTGTTTAGTACCACATACAGAGTTCTAATATAATGATTTTCAAGGTTGGTACCATTAAAAAAAGTCTTAATACAAATATATTATTAAACATTAAAATCACAAAATGAGTCCTAATATATAGTGATACGTTACTTGGTTTCATTGCATGTAACCCAATTTGAAATGCTTAGGTAACCCAATTTGATAAGGCTCTTGAAATTCTTAGGTAACCCAATTTGAATATAATCACTGTGATACAAACATGGAAGAGTTTTCATTGCACCTTCCAAAGTCCTGGGATCTTCATACCCAACCCCCCACTTATCACCATAAATTTTTTTTTTTGATCTATTCATAAAGACTGTTTGCTTCAAAATATTCATTTCATATATAGCTTTAGATTGCTCAGTTCTGTAAAGTTTTCTTTATATTTTGCAAGCTGATTTTTCATTTGAATAACATCTTTATTAAATAGTGCGATTTTCGATCTCTTTTTGAGTATGGTGTCTTCCAATTTAATGATTTTCTTTTTTTAATTCAGAAACCGTAGGTTCATGTTGTTCTTTATAATTAGAAAAATCCTTTTCAAGGAATTGAAGTTTTTCCGCAAGATGTTCGGATTTCAATCGATAATCCGTCCTTTCAATATTAATCGAAAGGATAGTTTTCTTCAATTCTTCTGACTTAGTGTTTACAACATTGAGTTGGGTTCGTAATCGATTCACTTTCGTTTGTGATAATGATGAAGAAGATTTAGTCTCATTTAGTTTGATTTGCTCTTTTAAAGTTTTATTTTCAGTTTTCAAACCTTTTACTTCTTTTGACATTGAGACTAAATTCTTCATCAATGTGTTTTGCATGTTCACAAAATCAGTTGCGATATCGGTGAATTGTACCTCATCATCATCGAATGTTGAGTCAGAGTTCTCCTTTGCTTCCCTGGCTTTGATAAGCTTGGTCACCTTGCAGACATTAGCATGTTCCTCTTCTGATTCAGATTTGTCAGTCCAACTGAACCAAGTATCATCAACCGGTTTCAGTTGTCCTCTAGTCTCCATATCCTTTGCCATCAACATTTTCTTCTTGTAGTAAGATGCATCCTTCTTCTTTAGAATTTTGCACTCACGGGAGAAATGGCCAGCTTTGCCATAATTATAACAGAGTGAATCTTCCTTCTTGGAATCTTCAGAATACTGAGGTTTTGAGAATTCGGGTTTCTTGTAGTAGGAGGAAGAAGCTGAATTTTAGCGTTGATTGCTTGATTTGCCTTTGACCTTGTACTTATTCAAATCTTTGATGAAAATGGCAACCATCTTGACTAGTTCAGGGAGTGAGTCATTAACATCCAAAAGATTGAGTCCTTCAAAATCAGTTGATTCTTCAACAAGCACTTTCTTTAATAAGATTTTGGAAGTAGAATACGATTTACTCTTCTTATTAGCAATGAGAGCAAATGGATCACTCGAAGAAGACTATTTCCTTTCAGCTTGAAGTTTTAACACGGTTGGCTGATAGTGCATCAAGACACCAACAAGCTCATGAATATTCAATTTGTCAATCTCCTTGGTAGATTGAATGATGGTTCCATAAGGAAACCAATCAGATTGAGCTTTTTGAGAAACTTCATGTTGACCTCAGCATGCACCTTGGTGATCTTACACCTTTTCAACTCATTTAGAACATTATTGAAACGTCTGTAGGCATCTCTGAGAAGTTCTTCATGTTCCTGCTTGAAATCTTCATAAAGCCCCAGTGCCTTATTCAGCTTGGTGACATCAGTCATGTCATATCGTTTTTTTTAACCTTTAGATCTCATCCCATATGTCTTTAGTAGATGTGTTGCTATCAACATATTCAAACAAATCATACTGGATAACTTGCATGATGATGTTTTTAGATTCAATATCACCCTGAGCCCACTCACGTCTCTCTCCAGAAAGTTCATTGACTGGTAATGGTGACCAGTTTCAAGATGAAATTCAATAACTGGTCCATCTCTTATAGATGCC
The DNA here is from genome assembly GCF_046630445.1 of Rutidosis leptorrhynchoides. Lineage (NCBI taxonomy): Eukaryota > Viridiplantae > Streptophyta > Magnoliopsida > Asterales > Asteraceae > Rutidosis > Rutidosis leptorrhynchoides. Next base: position 298,431,407 of record NC_092338.1, on the reverse strand, counting down.
CAAATGTATTTTTCATTTTCACCCTTGTAGTCTATGTGTTGAGTAATACGATGAAGCCACTGGTAATACTTGCCATCAAATAATACAGGAGGTCTGGAATTGGATCCTATGATTAAAGTATCTTGAGTAGACATTTTGACAAAATCTGAGGTTGATTCGGTAATGAATTCGGTAAGTCACAAAAATCGAAGATTTTGATACAAAATCTAACAATAAATAAGTTTGTTGTCAGATTCGGGTTCGGTGTCAGGTTCGGTTTCGATAACTGTAGCAGATTCGGTATATCAGTTTCTTAACCAGATTCTAATAAAAATAACCAGATACTCACACCAATTCAGATAGTGTAAGATTTGCAGACTTAAAACACTTAAACCACATGAACCACAGAACACACCAAGTATATTGAGATTCGGTTTCGATTTCTGATCCGGTTTCGGATTCGGTAACACCAGATTCTGTAAAGAATCACAAACAATATGATTCGTATGCTTAACACCCGAATTGGATCTGGTAACCTTTCTGCAAAAGGAAACAAGTTAGTGACAAGTGAAAAACAATTTAACCGAATGTGTAACCGAATGTCAACTGTAGCAGTTGATATCCCGAATCTAAGTCTGAAAATGAGAGTATTGATCGAAACTCTGCCGAAATCACTTGAATTAGCTTCGTACTGAAATGTCCCGTTCTTATTGATTAAAAACGTTCCATATTAATTGATTTCGTTGCGAGGTTTTGACCTCTATATGAGACGTTTTTCAAAGACTGCATTCATTTTAAAACAAACCATAACCTTTATTTCATCAATAAAGGTTTAAAAAGCTTTAAGTAGATTATCAAATAATGATAATCTAAAATATCCTGTTTACATACGACCATTACATAATGGTTTACAATACAAATATGTTACAACAAAAAGTTTCTTGAATGCAGTTTTTACACAATATCATACAAGCATGGACTCCAAATCTCGTCCTTATTTAAGTATGCGACAGCGGAAGCTCTTAATAATCACCTGAGAATAAACATGCTTAAAACGTCAACAAAAATGTTGGTGAGTTATAGGTTTAACCTATATATATCAAATCATAATAATAGACCACAAGATTTCATATTTCAATACACATCCCATACATAGAGATAAAAATCATTCATATGGTGAACACCTGGTAACCGAAATTAACAAGATGCATATATAAGAATATCCCCATCATTCCGGGACACCCTTCGGATATGATATAAATTTCGAAGTACTAAAGCATCCGGTACTTTGGATGGGGTTTGTTAAGCCCAATAGATCTATCTTTAGGATTCGCGTCAATTAGGGTGTCTGTTCCCTAATTCTTAGATTACCAGACTTAATAAAAAGGGGCATATTCGATTTCGATAATTCAACCATAGAATGTAGTTTCACGTACTTGTGTCTATTTTGTAAATCATTTATAAAACCTGCATGTATTCTCATCCCAAAAATATTAGATTTTAAAAGTGGGACTATAACTCACTTTCACAGATTTTTACTTCGTCGGGAAGTAAGACTTGGCCACTGTTGATTCACGAACCTATAACAATATATACATATATATTAAAGTATGTTCAAAATATATTTACAACACTTTTAATATATTTTGATGTTTTAAGTTTATTAAGTCAGCTGTCCTCGTTAGTAACCTATAACTAGTTGTCCACAGTTAGATGTACAGAAATAAATCGATAAATATTATCTTGAATCAATCCACGACCCAGTGTATACGTATCTCAGTATTGATCACAACTCAAACTATATATATTTTGGAATCAACCTCAACCCTGTATAGCTAACTCCAACATTCACATATAGAGTGTCTATGGTTGTTCCGAAATATATATAGATGTGTCGACATGATAGGTCGAAACATTGTATACGTGTCTATGGTATCTCAAGATTACATAATATACAATACAAGTTGATTAAGTTATGGTTGGAATAGATTTGTTACCAATTTTCACGTAGCTAAAATGAGAAAAATTATCCAATCTTGTTTTACCCATAACTTCTTCATTTTAAATCCGTTTTGAGTGAATCAAATTGCTATGATTTCATATTGAACTCTATTTTATGAATCTAAACAGAAAAAGTATAGGTTTATAGTCGGAAAAATAAGTTACAAGTCATTTTTGTAAAGGTAGTCATTTCAGTCGAAAGAACGACGTCTAGATGACCATTTTAGAAAACATACTTCCACTTTGAGTTTAACCATAATTTTTGGATATAGTTTCATGTTCATAATAAAAATCATTTTCTCAGAATAACAACTTTTAAATCAAAGTTTATCATAGTTTTTAATTAACTAACTCAAAACAGCCCGCGGTGTTACTACGACGGCGTAAATCCGGTTTTACGGTGTTTTTCGTGTTTCCAGGTTTTAAATCATTAAGTTAGCATATCATATAGATATAGAACACGTGTTTAGTTGATTTTAAAAGTCAAGTTAGAAGGATTAACTTTTGTTTGCGAACAAGTTTAGAATTAACTAAACTATGTTCTAGTGATTACAAGTTTAAAACTTCGAATAAGATAGCTTTATATGTAGGAATCGAATGATGTTATGAACATCATTACTACCTTAAGTTCCTTGGATAAACCTACTGGAAAAGAGAAAAATGGATCTAGCTTCAATGGATCCTTGGATGGCTCGAAGTTCTTGAAGTAGAATCATGACACGAAAACAAGTTCAAGTAAGATCATCACTTGAAATAAGATTGTTATAGTTATAGAAATTGAACCAAAGTTTGAATATGATTATTACCTTGTATTAGAATGATAACCTACTGTAAGAAACAAAGATTTCTTGAGGTTGGATGATCACCTTACAAGATTGGAAGTGAGCTAGCAAACTTGAAAGTATTCTTGATTTTATGAAACTAGAACTTTTGGAATTTATGAAGAACACTTAGAACTTGAAGATAGAACTTGAGAGAGATCAATTAGATGAAGAAAATTGAAGAATGAAAGTGTTTGTAGGTGTTTTTGGTCGTTGGTGTATGGATTAGATATAAAGGATATGTAATTTTGTTTTCATGTAAATAAGTCATGAATGATTACTCATATTTTTGTAATTTTATGAGATATTTCTTGCTAGTTGCCAAATGATGGTTCCCACATGTGTTAGGTGACTCACATGGGCTGCTAAGAGCTGATCATTGGAGTGTATATACCAATAGTACATACATCTAAAAGCTGTGTATTGTACGAGTACGAATACGGGTGCATACGAGTAGAATTGTTGATGAAACTGAACGAGGATGTAATTGTAAGAATTTTTGTTAAGTAGAAGTATTTTGATAAGTGTATTGAAGTCTTTCAAAAGTGTATAAATACATATTAAAACACTACATGTATATACATTTTAACTGAGTCGTTAAGTCATCGTTAGTCGTTACATGTAAGTGTTGTTTTGAAACCTTTAGGTTAACGATCTTGTTAAATGTTGTTAACTCAATGTTTATAATATCAAATGAGATTTTAAATTATTATATTATCATGATATTATCATGTATGAATATCTCTTAATATGATATATATACATTAAATGTCTTTACAACGATAATCGTTACATATATGTCTCGTTTAAAAATCATTAAGTTAGTAGTCTTGTTTTTACATATGTAGTTCATTGTTAATATACTTTATGATATGTTTTCTTATCATAGTATCATGTTAACTATATATATATATCCATATATATGTCATCATATAGTTTTTACAAGTTTTAACGTTCGTGAATCACCGATCAACTTGGGTGGTCAATTGTCTATATGAAACATATTTCAATTAATCAAGTCTTAACAAGTTTGATTGCTTAACATGTTGGAAACATTTAATCATGTAAATATCAATCTCAATTAATATATATAAACATGGAAAAGTTCGGGTCACTACAGTACCTACCCGTTAAATAAATTTCGTCCCGAAATTTTAAGCTGTTGAAGGTGTTGACGAATCTTCTGGAAATAGATGCGGGTATTTCTTCTTCATCTGATCTTCACGCTCCCAGGTGAACTCGGGTCCTCTACGAGCATTCCATCGAACCTTAACAATTGGTATCTTGTTTTGCTTAAGTCTTTTAACCTCACGATCCATTATTTCGACGGGTTCTTCGATGAATTGAAGTTTTTCGTTGATTTGGATTTCATCTAACGGAATAGTGAGATCTTCTTTAGCAAAACATTTCTTTAAATTCGAGACGTGGAAAGTGTTATGTACAGCCGCGAGTTGTTGAGGTAACTCAAGTCGGTAAGCTACTGGTCCGACACGATCAATAATCTTGAATGGTCCAATATACCTTGGATTTAATTTCCCTCGTTTACCAAATCGAACAACTACTTTCCAAGGTGCAACTTTAAGCATGACCATCTCTCCAATTTCAAATTCTATATCTTTTCTTTTAATGTCAGCGTAGCTCTTTTGTCGACTTTGGGCGGTTTTCAACCGTTGTTGAATTTGGATGATCTTCTCGGTAGTTTCTTGTATAATCTCCGGACCCGTAATCTGTCTATCCCCCACTTCACTCCAACAAATCAGAGACCTGCACTTTCTACCATAAAGTGCTTCAAACGGCGCCATCTCAATGCTTGAATGGTAGCTGTTGTTGTAGGAAAATTCTGCTAACGGTAGATGTCGATCCCAACTGTTTCCGAAATCAATAACACATGCTCGTAGCATGTCTTCAAGCGTTTGTATCGTCCTTTCACTCTGTCCATCAGTTTGTGGATGATAGGCAGTACTCATGTCTAGACGAGTTCCTAATGCTTGCTGTAATGTCTGCCAGAATCTTGAAATAAATCTACCATCCCTATCAGAGATAATAGAGATTGGTATTCCATGTCTGGAGACGACTTCCTTCAAATACAGTCGTGCTAACTTCTCCATCTTGTCATCTTATCTTATTGGCAGGAAGTGTGCTGATTTGGTGAGACGATCAACTATTACCCAAATAGTATCAAAACCACTTGCAGTCCTTGGCAATTTAGTGATGAAATCCATGGTAATGTTTTCCCATTTCCATTCCGGGATTTCGGGTTGTTGAAGTAGACCTGATGGTTTCTGATGCTCGGCTTTGACCTTAGAACACGTCAAACATTCTCCTACGTATTTAGCAACATCGGCTTTCATACCCGGCCACCAAAAATGTTTCTTGAGATCCTTGTACATCTTCCCCGTTCCAGGATGTATTGAGTATCTGGTTTTATGAGCTTCTCTAAGTACCATTTCTCTCATATCTCCAAATTTTGGTACCCAAATCCTTTCAGCCCTATACCGGGTTCCGTCTTCCCGAATATTAAGATGCTTCTCCGATCCTTTGGGTATTTCATCCTTTAAATTTTCCTCTTTTAAAACTCCTTGTTGCGCCTCCTTTATTTGAGTAGTAAGGTTATTATGAATCATTATATTCATAGATTTTACTCGAATGGGTTCTCTGTCCTTCCTGCTCAAGGCATCGGCTACCACATTTGCCTTCCCCGGGTGGTAACGAATCTCAAAGTCGTAATCATTCAATAATTCAATCCACCTACGCTGCCTCATATTCAGTTGTTTCTGATTAAATATGTGTTGAAGACTTTTGTGGTCGGTATATATAATACTTTTGACCCCATATAAGTAGTGCCTCCAAGTCTTTAATGCAAAAACAACCGCGCCTAATTCCAAATCATGCGTCGTATAATTTTGTTCGTGAATCTTCAATTGTCTAGACGCATAAGCAATCACCTTCGTTCGTTGCATTAATACACAACCGAGACCTTGCTTTGATGCATCACAATAAATCACAAAATCATCATTCCCTTCAGGCAATGACAATATAGGTGCCGTAGTTAGCTTTTTCTTCAATAACTGAAACGCTTTCTCTTGTTCATCATTCCATTCAAATTTCTTCCCTTTATGCGTTAATGCAGTCAAGGGTTTTGCTATTCTGGAAAAGTCTTGGATGAACCTTCTGTAGTAACCAGCTAGTCTTAAAAATTGGCGTATGTGTTTCGGAGTTTTCGGGGTTTCCCACTTTTCAACAGTTTCTATCTTTGCCGGATCCACCTTAATACCTTCTTTGTTCACTATGTGACCGAGGAATTGAACTTCTTCCAACCAAAATGCACACTTTGAAAACTTAGCGTACAATTCTTCCTTCCTCAATACTTCTAACACCTTTCTCAAATGTTCACCGTGTTCTTGGTCATTCTTTGAGTAAATAAGTATGTCATCAATGAAAACAATGACAAACTTGTCAAGGTATGGTCCACACACTCGGTTCATAAGGTCCATGAACACAGCTGGTGCATTAGTTAAACCAAACGGCATGACCATAAACTCGTAATGACCGTAACGTGTTCTGAAAGCAGTCTTTGGAATATCATCTTCTTTCACCCGCATTTGATGATACCCGGAACGTAAGTCAATCTTTGAATAAACAGACGAGCCTTGTAGTTGATCAAATAAGTCATCGATTCTCGGTAGTGGGTAGCGGTTCTTGATGGTAAGTTTGTTCAACTCTCGGTAGTCGATACACAACCTGAATGTACCATCTTTCTTCTTGACAAACAAAACAGGAGCTCCCCACGGTGATGTGCTTGGTCGAATGAAACCACGCTCTAAAAGTTCTTGTAATTGGCTTTGTAGTTCTTTCATCTCGCTGGGTGCGAGTCTGTAAGGAGCACGAGCTATTGGTGCAGCTCCTGGTACAAGATCTATTTGAAATTCAACGGATCGATGTGGGGGTAATCCCGGTAATTCTTTCGGAAATACATCAGGAAATTCTTTTGCGACGGGAACATCATTGATGCTCTTTTCTTCAGTTTGTACTTTCTCGACGTGTGCTAGAACAGCATAGCAACCTTTTCTTATTAGTTTTTGTGCCTTCAAATTACTAATAAGATGTAGCTTCGTGTTGCCCTTTTCTCCGTACACCATTAAGGGTTTTCCTTTTTCTCGTATAATGCGAATTGCATTTTTGTAACAAATGATCTCCGCTTTCACTTCTTTCAACCAGTCCATACCGATTATCACATCAAAACTCCCTAACTCTACTGGTATCAAATCAATCTTAAATGTTTCGCTAACCAGTTTAATTTCTCGATTCCGACATATATTATCTGCTGAAATTAATTTACCATTTGCTAATTCGAGTAAAAATTTACTATCCAAAGGCGTCAATGGACAACTTAATTTAGCACAAAAATCTCTACTCATATAGCTTCTATCCGCACCCGAATCAAATAAAACGTAAGCAGATTTATTGTCAATAATAAACGTACCCGTAACAAGCTCCGGGTCTTCCTGTGCCTCTACCGCATTAATATTGAAAACTCTTCCACGGCCTTGTCCATTCGTGTTCTCCTGGTTCGGGCAATTTCTAATAATGTGGCCTGGTTTTCCACATTTATAACAAACTACATTGGTATAACTTGCTTCGACACTACTTGCTCCGCCATTACTCGTTCCGACACCATTTGTTCCTTTCGTTCTATTAACCCCTGGTCCGTAGACCTCACACTTCGCCGCGCTATGACCATTTCTTTTACACTTGTTGCAAAATTTGGTGCAGAACCCCGAGTGATTCTTTTCACACCTTTGGCATAGCTGCTTCTGATTGTTGTTGTTGTTGCGGTTATTATTGTTGTTGGGATGATTGTTGTAGTTGCTGTTGTTGTTGTTGTTGGGCCGTTTGTTGTAGTTGCGATTGATGTTGCGATTGTTGGGATAATTGTTGCGATTATTGTTGTAATTGCTGTTGTTGTTGTATTGGTGATTCTTATCACCGTTTTCCTCCCACTTTCTTTTGACTTGCTTCACATTGGCCTCTTCAGCAGTCTGTTCTTTAATTCTTTCTTCAATTTGGTTCACGAGTTTGTGAGCCATTCTACATGCCTGTTGTATGGAGGCGGGCTCGTGTGAACTTATATCTTCTTGGATTCTTTCCGGTAATCCTTTCACAAACGCGTCGATCTTCTCTTCCTCATCTTCGAATGCTCCCGGACACAATAGGCACAATTCTGTGAATCGTCTTTCGTACGTGGTAATATCAAATCCTTGGGTTCGTAACCCTCTAAGTTCTGTCTTGAGCTTATTGACCTCGGTTCTGGGACGGTACTTCTCGTTCATCAAGTGCTTGAATGCTGACCACGGTAGTGCGTACGCATCATCTTGTCCCACTTGCTCTAGATAGGTATTCCACCATGTTAACGCAGAACCTGTGAAGGTATGCGTAGCGTACTTTACTTTGTCCTCTTCAGTACACTTACTTATGGCAAACACCGATTCAACCTTCTCGGTCCACCGTTTCAATCCGATCGGTCCTTCGGTTCCATCAAATTCCAAAGGTTTGCAGGCAGTGAATTCTTTGTAGGTGCATCCTACACGATTTCCTGTACTGCTAGATCCAAGGTTATTGTTGGTATGTAGCGCAGCCTGTACTGCGGCTATGTTTGAAGCTAGAAAAGTACGAAATTCCTCTTCATTCATATTCACGGTGTGTCGAGTAGTCGGTGCCATTTCCTTCAAAATAGTTAAATGGAACAAGTTAATCATACAGAATATTAAGAGTAGTTAATAGTATTTCGTAGCATAATATGAACTCATTTATAAAAGCTTTTTCTTCATATTAGCGTTTTATAAGTTTAAATTCGGGTAGTACCTACCCGTTAAGTTCATACTTAGTAGCTAATATACAATTCAACTACTACAATTCTATATGAAAAACTGATTATAATAATATTTCGCGTTCAAACTTTTATACAATATTTTACAAACTTACAATACCGCTTATTTTACATAAAGCATGAAATATAGCACACGATAACTTTGATACAAGATAGTTGTGAAGACAATTCTAGCTAGTACACAAGTCGTTCAGCAAAGGCAATAAAGACACGTAATTCATACGTCCAGAAACAAGTCATGCATTCTGGTTTTACTAGGACTACTTCCCATCCTTGGTCTTGTGCAACATAACCGTTATGGCCGTTGATAAGACAGCGTGTTGTAACGTCATCAAAGGGACGAGGGTTACGTAATGTCCAACAGTCCCGTAATAATCTAAAAACCTCATTTCTTACCCCAATTACCGACTCCGTCACTTGTGGAAACGTTTTGTTTAATAGTTGTAGCCCGATGTTCTTGTTCTCACTTTGGTGAGAAGCGAACATTACTAATCCGTAAGCATAACATGCTTCTTTATGTTGCATGTTAGCCGCTTTTTCTAAATCACGAAGTCCAATATTCGGATATATTGAGTCAAAATAATTTCTTAACCCGTTGCGTAAAATAGCATTTGGGTTCCCCGCAATATATACGTCAAAGTAAACACATCGTAACTTATGGGTTTCCCAATGTGATATCCCCCATCTTTCAAACGAACGTCTCTTATAAACCAAGACATTCTTGGAACGTTCTTCGAATGTCTTACAAACTGATCTCGCCTTAAATAGTTGTGCCGAAGAATTCTGGCCGACTCTAGACAAGATTTCATCAATCATGTCTCCGGGTAGGTCTCTTAAAATATTGGGTTGTCTATCCATTTTGTGTTTTTAAACTGTAAAATAGACAAGAGTTAGATTCATAAAAAAATACTTATTAATACAAGCAATTTTTACATATATCATAAAGCATAAGAACACTATATTACATATATTACACCACACGAATACAACTATCTTATTCCGACTCGCTCGTTTCTTCTTCTTCGGTTTTGGTTCGTTTTGCCAAGTTTCTAGGGATATATGATGTTCCCCTAATACGAGCCGTCGTTGTCCACATTGGTTTAGAAAAACCTGGTGGTTTAGAGGTTCCCGGGTCATTGTTACAACTTAAGGACTTCGGGGGTTGACGATACATATAAAGTTCATCGGGGTTGGAATTAGATTTCTCTATTTTTATGCCCTTTCCCTTATTATTTTCTTTTGCCTTTTTAAATTCAGTTGGGGTAATTTCTATAACATCATCGGAATTCTCGTCGGAATCCGATTCATCGGAGAATTGGTAATCCTCCCAATATTTTGCTTCCTTGGCGGAAACACCATTGACCATAATTAACTTTGGTCGGTTGGTTGAGGATTTTCTTTTACTTAACCGTTTTATTATTTCCCCCACCGGTTCTATTTCTTCATCCGGTTCCGATTCTTCTTCCGGTTCCGATTCTTCTTCCGGTTCCGACTCTTCTTCCGGTTCCTCTTCGGGAACTTGTGAATCAGTCCACAAATCATTCCAATTTACATTTGACTCTTCATTATTATTAGGTGAGTCAATGGGACTTGTTCTAGAGGTAGACATCTATCACATAATATCAAACACGTTAAGAGATTAATATATCACATAATATTCATATGTTAAAAATATATAGTTTCCAACAAAAATGTTAAGCAATCATTTTTAAAGAAAACACGGTCGAAGTCCAGACTCACTAATGCATCCTAACAAACTCGATAAGACACACTAATGCAAATTTTCTGGTTCTCTAAGACCAACGCTCGGATACCAACTGAAATGTCCCGTTCTTATTGAGTAAAAACGTTCCATATTAATTGATTTCGTTGCGAGGTTTTGACCTCTATATGAGACGTTTTTCAAAGACTGCATTCATTTTAAAACAAACCATAACCTTTATTTCATCAATAAAGGTTTAAAAAGCTTTAAGTAGATTATCAAATAATGATAATCTAAAATATCCTGTTTACATACGACCATTACATAATGGTTTACAATACAAATATGTTACAACAAAAAGTTTCTTGAATGCAGTTTTTACACAATATCATACAAGCATGGACTCCAAATCTCGTCCTTATTTAAGTATGCGACAGCGGAAGCTCTTAATAATCATCTGAGAATAAACATGCTTAAAACGTCAACAAAAATGTTGGTGAGTTATAGGTTTAACCTATATATATCAAATCATAATAATAGACCACAAGATTTCATATTTCAATACACATCCCATACATAGAGATAAAAATCATTCATATGGTGAACACCTGGTAACCGACATTAACAAGATGCATATATAATAATATCCCCATCATTCCGGGACACCCTTCGGATATGATATAAATTTCGAAGTACTAAAGCATCCGGTACTTTGGATGGGGTTTGTTAAGCCCAATAGATCTATCTTTAGGATTCGCGTCAATTAGGGTGTCTGTTCCCTAATTCTTAGATTACCAGACTTAATAAAAAGGGGCATATTCGATTTCGATAATTCAACCATAGAATGTAGTTTCACGTACTTGTGTCTATTTTGTAAATCATTTATAAAACCTGCATGTATTCTCATCCCAAAAATATTAGATTTTAAAAGTGGGACTATAACTCACTTTCACAGATTTTTACTTCGTCGGGAAGTAAGACTTGGCCACTGTTGATTCACGAACCTATAACAATATATACATATATATTAAAGTATGTTCAAAATATATTTACAACACTTTTAATATATTTTGATGTTTTAAGTTTATTAAGTCAGCTGTCCTCGTTAGTAACCTATAACTAGTTGTCCACAGTTAGATGTACAGAAATAAATCGATAAATATTATCTTGAATCAATCCACGACCCAGTGTATACGTATCTCAGTATTGATCACAACTCAAACTATATATATTTTGGAATCAACCTCAACCCTGTATAGCTAACTCCAACATTCACATATAGAGTGTCTATGGTTGTTCCGAAATATATATAGATGTGTCGACATGATAGGTCGAAACATTGTATACGTGTCTATGGTATCTCAAGATTACATAATATACAATACAAGTTGATTAAGTTATGGTTGGAATAGATTTGTTACCAATTTTCACGTAGCTAAAATGAGAAAAATTATCCAATCTTGTTTTACCCATAACTTCTTCATTTTAAATCCGTTTTGAGTGAATCAAATTGCTATGATTTCATATTGAACTCTATTTTATGAATCTAAACAGAAAAAGTATAGGTTTATAGTCGGAAAAATAAGTTACAAGTCGTTTTTGTAAAGGTAGTCATTTCAGTCGAAAGAACGACGTCTAGATGACCATTTTAGAAAACATACTTCCACTTTGAGTTTAACCATAATTTTTGGATATAGTTTCATGTTCATAATAAAAATCATTTTCTCAGAATAACAACTTTTAAATCAAAGTTTATCATAGTTTTTAATTAACTAACCCAAAACAGCCCGCGGTGTTACTACGACGGCATAAATCCGGTTTTACGGTGTTTTTCGTGTTTCCAGGTTTTAAATCATTAAGTTAGCATATCATATAGATATAGAACATGTGTTTAGTTGATTTTAAAAGTCAAGTTAGAAGGATTAACTTTTGTTTGCGAACAAGTTTAGAATTAACTAAACTATGTTCTAGTGATTACAAGTTTAAACCTTCGAATAAGATAGCTTTATATGTAGGAATCGAATGATGTTATGAACATCATTACTACCTTAAGTTCCTTGGATAAACCTACTGGAAAAGAGAAAAATGGATCTAGCTTCAATGGATCCTTGGATGGCTCGAAGTTCTTGAAGTAGAATCATGACACGAAAACAAGTTCAAGTAAGATCATCACTTGAAATAAGATTGTTATAGTTATAGAAATTGAACCAAAGTTTGAATATGATTATTACCTTGTATTAGAATGATAACCTACTGTAAGAAACAAAGATTTCTTGAGGTTGGATGATCACCTTACAAGATTGGAAGTGAGCTAGCAAACTTGAAAGTATTCTTGATTTTATGAAACTAGAACTTTTAGAATTTATGAAGAACGCTTAGAACTTGAAGATAGAACTTGAGAGAGATCAATTAGATGAAGAAAATTGAAGAATGAAAGTGTTTGTAGGTGTTTTTGGTCGTTGGTGTATGGATTAGATATAAAGGATATGTAATTTTGTTTTCATGTAAATAAGTCATGAATGATTACTCATATTTTTGTAATTTTATGAGATATTTATTGCTAGTTGCCAAATGATGGTTCCCACATGTGTTAGGTGACTCACATGGGCTGCTAAGAGCTGATCATTGGAGTGTATATACCAATAGTACATACATCTAAAAGCTGTGTATTGTACGAGTACGAATACGGGTGCATACGAGTAGAATTGTTGATGAAACTGAACGAGGATGTAATTGTAAGCATTTTTGTTAAGTAGAAGTATTTTGATAAGTGTATTGAAGTCTTTCAAAAGTGTATAAATACATATTAAAACACTACATGTATATACATTTTAACTGAGTCGTTAAGTCATCGTTAGTCGTTACATGTAAGTGTTGTTTTGAAACCTTTAGGTTAACGATCTTGTTAAATGTTGTTAACTCAATGTTTATAATATCAAATGAGATTTTAAATTATTATATTATCATGATATTATCATGTATGAATATCTCTTAATATGATATATATACATTAAATGTCTTTACAACGATAATCGTTACATATATGTCTCGTTTAAAAATCATTAAGTTAGTAGTCTTGTTTTTACATATGTAGTTCATTGTTAATATACTTTATGATATGTTTTCTTATCATAGTATCATGTTAACTATATATATATATCCATATATATGTCATCATATAGTTTTTACAAGTTTTAATGTTCGTGAATCACCGATCAACTTGGGTGGTCAATTGTCTATATGAAACATATTTCAATTAATCAAGTCTTAACAAGTTTGATTGCTTAACATGTTGGAAACATTTAATCATGTAAATATCAATCTCAATTAATATATATAAACATGGAAAAGTTCGGGTCACTACACGTAGCACCTAACCAAATGTGATTGAATCACAAACACACCTCAATAAGCAACATATTAACTGAATTTGAAAATTGAAGCAGATTCGGTGAGGCAGTTACTATACCGGGTGTAGATCAAATCACCAAATTGTGATCAAATAATGAAATCAAACCGTCAAATAGATGCCTAATAATCTCATGAACATAACTGAATCCACTGATCTTTAATTGAATACAAAAACAAGCATGAATTAACCGAATGATAGAGTTTTAGCCACGAACTCTACAAAATAGCTTGATTCTCCATAATTGCTGTTGTAAAGCTGTTTTGATGATCGAAATACTTTCTAATACGTCTAATAAACCTTCGCTAAGCTTTTCACACAAATCTGAACGTTGGATTATCAAATTCGAGCTTGCCGAATTTGATTCAATCTAACCGAATGTGAACAGACTTTAAATCTTCAAACTCTGGATCGATATAGTGATAGAGAATCACTTCCTGGAAGCTCTGATACCAAATGATAGGTCAGATCATGATAAGAATCAAAGATACAAGAGTAAGAATGAGATTCGGGTGAACAGTAAATAAATTCGATATTAGAGAGACTCGGTTACAAAAGATTCCACAACTTCTTAAACTCAGTTACAATGCAATGGCTATTGTTTTAGGACTAGTTAGGTTCCTTATATAGCCATCTTTTAAGGAACCATCTATTAAGCTTATTTCACATTAACACTATCTAACTTTGAAGTCCTAACAATCTAGAACAAATGTCACACCCCCAAAATGGACCAGGGGTAATTGTGACCAATCATATCATAACACAGTTGTATATGCGAGAACGACTCTAAATGAGACGTTTTATTTATTAAATAAACAGCGGAAGCATTATTCTAAGTTTTACATCATAAGAGTACAGTAAATGGAAAATGTCTTAAACAAAATGATAAATATGAATGATGGACTCCATGCAAGCAGCAAAGCATACATCAATCATCTAGTAGCAAGTAGCAGCTAGCTCAATCATCACCTGAGACAAAACACGCTTAAAGTGTCAACCAAAAAGGTTGAGTGAAATTCATAGGTTTATAAATAATATCCAAAGTTTTAGACCACAAGATTTAGTTTAAAGTTGATTGATATAGAAATATCAATCTAAAAGTGTTGCTGCATTTTGTAATATCGCTACTAAACAAGTTTACCCTATGACACCTTGTACTGTCAGTGTCGTGGAATCATTATTATGTAACCAAAGACCAACAGTCGAATGGTTAGAGACGTTACTCTCAATAGGCCTACTCACAATAATTAAGTTTGCATTTAAACGTAGAAATTGACGATATTACGGTAGGGATTTAGCATGAATCAAAGCATGACAGCATAGTTAACAATTTAGTACTTGTGTCTAAGTGTAAAACAGTTATAAAGCAAGCATGTGTCTCACCCCAAAAGTTGTAAAACAGTTATGAAACAGTAAAAAGTGGGGCTATGAAGTTTACCTTAGTAGCACAAAAGAGTATCTCACGAAAGAATTGAACGGAAGGACGTGACCGAGATCTCAACCTAGAGATAGAACGTATGATTAGACATTGCCTAACAGATAATAGTATATAGTACTATATTGATAGTAATGGTTCACTAAAGAATTTCCATTTTCGGAAGGTTACTATTTATGGAAAGTTTCCACTTATAGTAATTTTCCAATTTTAGAAAGTTCGGGTTAATCTTTAGCAAGACGTTGTATAACTTTACTCAAACTTCGTTGCTATCAAATAAGTCAGGAATGACCAGATGTAACCGGGGGCCCAGGATTCTTGACCAGAATCTAAGTCATGTCATTCGAGATCCACAAGCTTACCCATAAATGGCAACCTAGACATCATTCACTTACGACCGTGA
The DNA here is from genome assembly GCF_046630445.1 of Rutidosis leptorrhynchoides. Classification (NCBI taxonomy): domain Eukaryota; kingdom Viridiplantae; phylum Streptophyta; class Magnoliopsida; order Asterales; family Asteraceae; genus Rutidosis; species Rutidosis leptorrhynchoides. The sequence goes on along the minus strand of NC_092338.1, from coordinate 298,415,770 downwards.
GTAGCGATGAAGTTCACATGAATTATACATTATCTTTGATTAACCTTCACTTTAGGTGTATACACACAACGAATTATTAATGTACTTAATAATTATATATGTGATAATATAACCTAAGTTTTATTTAATATTTAGTTATTATACCTTAGTATGTCTTATATATATTAAATATAATTACCTTTAAATAAATACCTAAATTACTTCAAAAATAATAGTGTTTTATTAATCGAACATTATTTAAAAATATTTAAATAATAAATTAAATATCTAAAAATTACATACATAATTTTTATAGTCTTAGTTAATCATATAGATTAGTAGAAAAATTTAAGAAAACGTTTTTATTATATTTTTGTATTTATTTTTGTTTTTACCCTTAATGTATTCACAAAATAATTTTAATTCTACTTAATTACTAAATAAACCCAAATAATTATTTTTATAATTTTTATAAGTTTCTATCAGTCTAATATCCTGTAGAAAAATATTTAAAAAAATATTTTTTTATTATTTTATATTTATTCTTAATTTACCTTCGATTTACATAATAATAGAGTTTAATTATATAATAAATACCAATTCGACCCAAGTAATTATTTTTATAATTTTTTCAGATCTATATAAGTTTTAAAAACTCAGAAAAAAATTATATATATTTTATTTTTGGTTAAAAGTATTTATTACGAATTTTACATTGTTTTTACGTTTAAACACTAGATAATTCGTATTTAATTATAAATAATATTCCATAAATTATCAAAATTATTTTTATGCATCATAACACTTATAATACTAATTATAACATAGAAACATAATTAATTTCGAATTTTACAAAGAATATACAATAAATATAAATATAAATGAAAATATTGAAAAAAATTAATAAAAATAGAAAGTACCTCAAATTTTCTTCAAAGTTTTGAGAGAATAACTTAAGTTTTTGTGTTTGGCAAGAAAAAATGAATGAGGAGCCATGTATTTATAGGTAAAAAATGGTTGGTGAAAAGAAAAAAAAATAATAAAATAAAGGTGCCAATTTTGACAAAATAATAAAAACATGTTAAAAATGTTTTTAATAAGTTTTTGTTTTTGAAAATATTTAGTCAAAATTCATGGGCTCATTATTTAATTTATTAAAAAAAATCTTATTTCTTTTTATTTTTATTTTTTTTATAAGCTAAAAATATATATAATGATTAAAATAACTTATCATTTAATTAATAATTATGTTACATATAGTTTTAAATATAATACGCATTAATATTAACTAAAGTTATTTTATATAATTAGTGTAAACTTTAGTTAACAGAACGTGTCAACTAAAAATAAATATTTGATCAACGTCGAATTTAATTATATATTACGTATGGATAACAACCCTATAGTCAAATTAGTCAATTCAGGTATGGAAATATGAGGGTTGTTATAGTACCTACCCGTTAAAAGAAATTTCGTCCCGAAATTTAGTTGTTGCCATTAATCGGTGTTGTTCGTACATAGACGAGGATATTTACGTTTTATTTGGTTTTCACGTTCCCAGGTATGCTCGGGGCCTTGCGTGAATTCCAACGGATAGAATATTGTTCTGTTTCAAGAATTAAAATCATACATACCATAATTTCTACAAGTTCTTCTACGAAGTGCATTTTATTATTAATGCGGAGATCATTCAAAATGATGATGTTATACAAGTCATTTCAGTAAATTGGATATATAAAATGTGTTATGAATAATATCGAGCTCATTTAAACCTTGAGCGTTTATGCCACAATGTTAGGGTAGACAAAACAGAGAGTAGTTCATGAAAATTATAGTCATGAAGTTTGATAGAGATCATCATTGTTTACAACAAGAATATTGTAATGATGAATATAAGTTGAAGAATAAAGTTTTATCACTATTGAATAATATGGATAGAACGATTCGATTATAGAAAGAGTATAAACGAAGCTATCGTAAAAGAGTGAATGAGTAAATTAAATGTTCGCCTTAACTTTTGACGTAGTCACGATTGATTTCTGGAATTCAAGGGATTAAAGGAAATCTTCGTAATCTATAAGATTTGATTATCCGGTATTTACGGAATTTTAGGATTTCTTTGATTAAATGCGGTGAATTGCCTCGATTGCTGTGTTTGGAAATTTTGCTATAAATTAGCTTCTTCCGTTTCATTATCTTCACCACTTCTATACTTTCTTCCTAGATTCATACTTCCAAAAGATTTGTTATTATGCTCAATCCCGTATTGATACTTGTTATTATATTGACCATATATGCAGTCATGCTTCTTTTTCTTTTACCACCAGAGGAATCTGTTTACTTCTACTATGCTCTTAGGGTTATAGTGCTTTTAATTCTCCCGTGTCTTTATGTTGCTATACGCATTGATATACACGATTTGTAATTTCCGTGTTGTTATCGGGCTTTGTATTTTCCCTTATATGTCGGAGCTCCTTACCTTTTTATTCTGCTCTCGACTCTAAGTTAAGCGAGTAATGGTCCAGAATTTGTAGGTATGAAGTTTCGAATGAACCTAATGTTCTAAGCGTAATATCACGATTTGATTTGGTAAATTACCAGAATTACTGAGGATAGAACTATCAAGAATATATGTTCTTGATATGTTCAGAGATTAAGTAGAATGTAAGAGTCGTGTAACATGGCAAATGATGATTATAAAATCTATGAATCATCATCTTCCATTAAAATTTTAGCATGACTTACTGTAATATAATCACGTTGGCTTGACGTCATTATATGATACTAACTCATGCTTCAATTTCCAACATTTCTTCAAAACATTTATAATTTAAACTTGAATTTTACTGAATATAGAAACTAAAATAGTTTCCTTTATAAAGATATCGCAAAGAGATACTTAATTGTGGACAAGAATCGTTATGAAAATATCTTCAGAAATATAGAGGATATTTATAACGACATTTTGGAATTTCTAAGTTCGAAGGTTGATGAAGAAAAATTTTCCGCAAGCTTTTAACATAACTTCGGAGCAAGATATTCTCTAAAGATTTCATCGGATCCAGAAATCACTAGGATTCTTTGAATATAGGGTTTGGTCCTTGTATTTGTCCTTGGTCTCCTCCATGGTTAGCTCAATCCGTTTTTCAGTTCCAAATTTTCTTTTGAGCTTTTCCAACGTACCATTCTTTATTATCAAACTTTTGGCCATTGAGACCATCTACAATTTTGCTGTTTCCTCTGCATTTAATGCAGCCATATTTGATTCATCGGTTATCAATCCGAGATGGTTTCAAGAAATTTCGTTTTTAGATGATTAAACACTGATTGTAATCGTCAACGGATCTAATGGTTGATGAATAGGCGTTGTTGATTTCAAAAGTAATGAACGATAATTTTGGTGGTTTGATGTGATAATTCATCATAGAATACGAATGAATATAATTCATGAATGTAGTGATCTTTAGGAAGATTACACTTGCTAAAGCTTTACTTGGATTCCGATATGTTCAAATCAGAATAGGTAATTAAATTTGTATGAAAATGGTTGTTCTTTAGTGAACGGATACATATGTGGATGTAATTAGTATAGTTACTAATTATTGAATCAGAATTTGAAGAATGTACAATGTAAGATATTAATGTGAGATATAAATATTTCTCGGGTTTTATCTACCCGTTAAAATATTTTCACAATTAACAGTTTGTACAAAAGGATTTTTAATTACAATATTTATGAAGATATACGTTCATATATGTATTCTTCACGTATAATATAGATTTAATGAGTTAATATACTATTAAACTCATTTGATTTGCGGTTGAAGCGAGAATAAATAATCTTCAAAACTTGAGAGATTACATAATCATCGCAGAATCTTTCTTTAATGAAGTTATGAATCAATACTCCATCGTTCATTGTTATTGATATACCTCGGTATATGATGTTGATGCTCGTGGAATTCTTGTGAAATTCACAAGGCACGAATGATGTTTTCTAAAGAGTTTTGAATACATCGAAAATAAAAGTGTAAAACCAAACATGTATTTGAATAATACACTTAGTTTATTATGAAATGGAGTTTATTGTGATGAAGCAGTGATTAACGATTGTTAAGTCATTAACGAGGGATGTACATCATAGCATATTAGTGATATGAATTAACCAAGTAGTACATACTAGTTAAGATTCACACGTAATAGCTTAATACGAAAAGATTTATTATTGTTCCAAACCATATATATATAAAGTATACATATATAATTTTCAGGAAGAATGAGTTAATACATCTTAACTCATTATTACTAATATTCCTTGGTATCTATGGGGCGTATGATGTTGATATCCGAGGTACATATTATGGTGTTTGTTGTTGGTGAAGCTGATGCTGTTGGTGGTGATGCTGTTGGTACTGGTGGTGATGCTGGTTATGCTGCTGGTGCTGCTGCTGGTGCTTGTAGGTTTCGCACCATATTCTCCAGAGCCACCACTCGAGCGCGAAGCTCATTGACTTCTTCTATTATTCCGGGGTGATTGGCGGTTCGGACAAGTGGATGAATAAGATCTAGAATTTTAGATATTATATATTCGTGACTGGATACCCTGGAAATGAGGGTGAAAATAGTGTTCCGAACGGGTTCGCCGGTAAGTGCTTCAGGTTCTTCACCAAGAGGTGAATTCGGTTGGTGGAAGGGATCACCTTCTTCTTGTCTCCATTGATTAAGTTTACTACGAACCCATCCCCAATTCATCCAAAATAGATGATGACTAATTGGTTGGTTCATTCCGGTTACGCTGTCATTGGAGCTTGAGGAGTTCGAGGAATCAAGTGAGAAATTCATATTATCTGATCGGAATAAGGGTTTTTGTTATGAGATGAGTGTTGAATATTGAATGATATATTTGTCTTCTTGATATACGTATATATAGCAAAAAGATTTCCGTAATTTACGGAGGAAATTTAGGAAAAGTGTTAGACAAAGTTTATTAAGATAGATATGATAAGATATAATAAGATATGATGTGTCTATAATCCAATAATAGCAGTATGACGTGTCGAGATCATAAAATGATAAGTATGTAATCTGATAATCTTTCGATTAAAGACTTTCAATTCGTAATGGTCTATTCAGGTCTAGGGGCTTGAGCTATAGGATCCTTTAAATTGGTAATCCAAACCCTTCCATTCTAGAGTTTCGTAGACGCCATCCGTCAAGAAAATTCAATAACGAGAAATAAAAGGTATAAAAGTAATGAATATGAGTAGTGATGACATTATAATGTCTTTGAGATTCTCGATAACTCAATGACATTTTTCGGTTCGCAAACTGATGCATAAAGGCATAAATCATGTAGGTATGTGATATAACAGGGAGTTATATACGTTTGAGTATGAATAGTAACAAATATAGGAGTTTCAAAAATTCATGGATAATATTTCATGTAATACATATGTAATACACAAAACCATGATAAATAACATAGGAATGTCGAGAACGGTGTCGCATTTAAATGTGGTGGCGGAATTGAATAGTACTTAGGAGAATGAGCAGAGTTCTTAGATTGGCTCGGCATTCTAAGATAAGTAAAGTTTCTAAAGTATAGTGTAGCATTTAACAGTTAAAGACAACAATTAAAGGCACTATAGTCAAAGAAAGTTGTAGTCCTACATTGCTAAGGTACCTAATTGTATAAGACACACATAAAATGCAATCCTGGTTCTCTACAACAACCTGCTCTGATACCAATCTGTCACACCCCCAAAATGGACCAGGGGTAATTGTGACCAATCATATCATAACACAGTTGTATAAGCGAGAACGACTCTAAATGAGACGTTTTATTTATTAAATAAACAGCGGAAGCATTATTCAAAGTTTTACATCATAAGAGTACAGTAAATGGAAAATGTCTTAAACAAAATGATAAATATGAATGATGGACTCCATGCAAGTAGCAAAGCATACATCAATCATCTAGTAGCAAGTAGCAGCTAGCTCAATCATCACCTGAGACAAAACACGCTTAAAGTGTCAACCAAAAAGGTTGAGTGAAATTCATAGGTTTATAAATAATATCCAAAGTTTTAGACCACAAGATTTAGTTTAAAGTTGATTGATATAGAAATATCAATCTAAAAGTGTTGCTGCATTTTGTAATATCGCTACTAAACAAGTTTACCCTATGACACCTTGTACTGTCAGTGTCGTGGAATCATTATTATGTAACCAAAGACCAACGGTCGAATGGTTAGAGACGTTACTCTCAATAGGCCTACTCACAATAATTAAGTTTGCATTTAAACGTAGCAATTGACGATATTACGGTAGGGATTTAGCATGAATCAAAGCATGACAGCATAGTTAACAATTTAGTACTTGTGTCTAAGTGTAAAACAGTTATAAAGCAAGCATGTGTCTCACCCCAAAAGTTGTAAAACAGTTATGAAACAGTAAAAAGTGGGGCTATGAAGTTCACCTTAGTAGCACAAAAGAGTATTTCACGAAAGAATTGAACGGAAGGACGTGACCGAGATCTCAACCTAGAGATAGAACGTATGATCAGACATTGCCTAACAGATAATAGTATATAGTACTATATTGATAGTAATGGTTCACTAAAGAATTTCCATTTTCGGAAGGTTACTATTTATGGAAAGTTTCCACTTATAGTAATTTTCCAATTTTAGAAAGTTCGGGTTAATCTTTAGCAAGACGTTGTATAACTTTACTCAAACTTCGTTGCTATCAAATAAGTCAGGAATGACCAGATGTAACCGGGGGCCCAGGATTCTTGACCAGAATCTAAGTCATGGCATTCGAGATCCACAAGCTTACCCATAAATGGCAACCTAGACATCATTCACTTATGACCGTGAGTAGCGATGAAGTTCACATGAATTATACATTATCTTTGATTAACCTTCACTTTAGGTGTATACACACAACGAATTATTAATGTACTTAATAATTATATATGTGATAATATAACCTAAGTTTTATTTAATATTTAGTTATTATACCTTAGTATGTCTTATATATATTAAATATAATTACCTTTAAATAAATACCTAAATTACTTCAAAAATAATAGTGTTTTATTAATCGAACATTATTTAAAAATGTCTAAATAATAAATTAAATATCTAAAAATTACATACATAATTTTTATAGTCTTAGTTAATCATATAGATTAGTAAAAAAATTTAAGAAAACGTTTTTATTATATTTTTGTATTTATTTTTGTTTTTACCCTTAATGTATTCACAAAATAATTTTAATTCTACATAATTACTAAATAAACCTAAATAATTATTTTTATAATTTTTATAAGTTTCTATCAGTCTAATAACCTGTAGAAAAATATTTAAAAAAATATATTTTTTATTATTTTATATTTATTCTTAATTTACCTTCGAATTACATAATAATAGAGTTTAATTATATAATAAATACCAATTCGACCCAAGTAATTATTTTTATAATTTTTTCAGATCTATATAAGTTTTAAAAACTCATAAAAAAATTATATATATTTTATTTTTGGTTAAAAGTATTTATTACGAATTTTACATTGTTTTTACGTTTAAACACTACATAATTCGTATTTAATTATAAATAATATTCCATAAATTATCAAAATTATTTTTATGTATCATAACACTTATAATACTAATTATAACATAGAAACATAATTAATTTCGAATTTTACAAAGAATATACAATAAATATAAATATAAATGACAATATTAAAAAAAATTAATAAAAATAGAAAGTACCTCAAATTTTCTTCAAAGTTTTGAGAGAATAACTTAAGTTTTTGTGTTTGGCAAGAAAAATGAATGAGGAGCCATGTATTTATAGGTAAAAAATGGTTGGTGAAAAGAAAAAAAAATAATAAAATAAATGTGCCAATTTTGAAAAAATAATAAAAACATGTTAAAAATGTTTTTAATAAGTTTTTGTTTTTGAAAATATTTAGTCAAAATTCATGGGCTCATTATTTAATTTATTAAAAAAAATCTTATTTCTTTTTATTTTTATTTTTTTTATAAGCTAAAAATATATATAATGATTAAAATAACTTATCATTTAATTAATAATTATGTTACATATAGTTTTAAATATAATACGCATTAATATTAACTAAAGTTATTTTATATAATTAGTGTAAACTTTAGTTAACAGAACGTGTCAACTAAAAATAAATATTTGATCAACGTCGAATTTAATTATATATTACGTATGGATAACAACCCTATAGTCAAATTAGTCAATTCAGGTATGGAAATATGAGGGTTGTTATAGTAAAACACAAATGAGAAGAAGATACAAAACAAGAAATAAGCTTGATTGAATCACATAATTCAACACAAATCCACTATCATCAAGGTTATGGGAAAATTAAAAAACAAAAACGATGTCACATGATTGTTGTTTACCAGGGCCGGTCCTGAGAATTGGATGCCTAGTGCGAACATCTCAAAAATATGCCCCTGCCCCATCAAAATTTATTAATAGCATAACAAAAATATTTAGGGGTTTGGAACCAAGTCAAGCTAAGCGGCACATCCCCACACTGATTTTTATCTAACAAATACAATTCAAATACAAATGTTCACAACTACAAATCACCTAAAATGATGTGTACGTGCATTATCTGATGCAAAAATTTCAATCAATTTATCATAATCTACATTTGATAGAAATCTATTTTCAATACTTATAATTGCTAACCCGTTTAACCATTCTTGACTCATTGTACAGTGACCGGGATGGTTAGCAAAATCTTGTATGCAAGTACAACATTTGAAAAAACATCCATCTTCTTTGCAAACTCCATAATATCAAGTGACGTCCACGGCAGATTGGGGGAAAACTGAATCAGATATATAAAATCATGGTGGAGTCATGAAGATTATTTATGGTATTGTATAGAATAGATAAAAAGAAATTCATTATCTTGATTTGGGATTTGGGAATCGTCGAATTGATGAGGAGACAGAGCAGTAGAGGACGTTTGGATGCCCCAATGATACAGCGAATCAATTTTACTCCTTATTTAATTTTACTCCAATGATAGTTGGCTCTTTTTTTAATTTTTGTAAAACAATTTATTATGCATATGGGCTAAAATGTTGGGCTTAATGAACCTAGTATATTTGAAACTGAATCAATAATATGATGTCATTTGGATTGTGTTGCCCTGGTGCGGTTGCACTTTCAGCCCTGCCCAAAGTCCGACCGTGGTGTTTACCCTCGTAGAACGATGCTCGTAACCTGACCCGTTGTAGCCTCCGTGCGCCGCTGCCGTATTCCCCCGGATACCATAACCAGCATTAATCTCTCTCGCCATTTTCTCTCCCACACATAATAAATAAATTCTTATATATTTAAGGATAATTAGTCGACTCCATAATCTAGTTGTAACAAAGATGCTATCAACTTTTATCAACTAAGCTACTCAGTATTTGATTAAAGTTATCCTTTTTAAACCGTGTGCATAAGTTATTGTTTCTTACATAAACTTTAAACACCAATTATAAAATTGAATACTTGTGCTATGATAGAAGTTTTTTTTTTTTTTAATTTAAATGAAGGTTGATGACTTTTATTTAATTTATTTATGGCCGGCATGTAGCTGTCGATTGCAATCAAATACATCAAGAATGAACTAGTTTGATACCACAGAATATTGGCATGTAAGTTAGCACTTTCTTTCAACATGCACGATGAAATACGAATTCATGGAAGGTACGATTATGATCAATGAGTTTAATAATAATAATAATAATAATAATAATAATAATAATAATAATAATAATAATAATAATAATAATAATAATAATAATAATAATAATAATAATAATAATAATAATAATAATAATAATAATAATAAATGATATAATTAAAGAACTGAAAAAAATCTGATTAACTAATTAATTATGTAAATGTGAATTACAGATAATGATAACGATAACTATTATAATTTTAATATTATCTGGTAAAATCATTTCTATATATACATGCAATTGTATGATTTAATTAAGGTGATAGAACTTTTACTATTTTATAGTTTCTAGCTTAACAAAAAGATAAGGATTTTTATTTGAAATTTTGACCGCACATGTCAAATTTACAATCGTAGATGAGGTAGAAAATACGTACGCAGTAATTATTAGGTAAAGCATTTCAAATTAAATCATTAAGTACAAATTTAGTCTAAGTAGAGTCTAGTAGAAATTATTTAGTTTGAAATATACATGTAAAGTACAATATAGTTTGAAATATACATATTTCAAACAGCCCATAACTGTTACATACACAAAAATAATCATCACAAAAATCATTTTTCAGAAAGTTTTAAAAAGATATTCAATTCAATAGTCATAAACATTAAAAAAAATATAATTGATAGATGTCATGTGTCATATCATTTTATGTATATTAATTTTTTAAATTAACTTATAATATAGAAAAATATAGGTCTAAAATAGCAAAAATATAGACTCACCAAAAATTCTTATTCTTATAAATCAAAAATCATTATAATTATATTGAAATCATTTATAATTATAATTATAATTAATTAATTAATAATAATGAATAATAATGATAATAATAATTATCTTAAATTAATATATTTTTCAGTTAATTAATTTTACTTTTTAATTTAATACGGAGTATATATATATATATAAAAGTTGTTAAAATCCGCAAGAAATATAAGGCAACAAAAAGAAAAAAGAAAAAATCCCTATAAATAAGGTCCCTGGATCCTTTATTGAAATAGCTCCCTCTATCCTTCCCAGCTTCCTTTATAATTTCATTCTCATACATTCCATTCCATTCCATTCTATCCCCAACACACACACACACTAACACACACATTCTGTCTCTCAACGTTTTCATCGTAAAACAACATTCGAGTGTTTGTGTTTACAATGGCGATCCTTAAAAAATTTGTGCATCTCTCTTCGTTTCTCATGCTCCTGTTACTTGCCGCTGCTTCTTCTTCCACAAACCCTAGGTTTTAACTCACCTCAATTATGCTTAATTTTATAATAATTTTTTTATTCTGTTTTTACAATTCCGACATTATTCATAGCTTCAATTTTCAATTTCAGTCAATATATATTTAATATTCAATATTCAATTTAGTTGAAAAATCTGGCCTAAAGTTAAAATTTAGGCTCACATTAGTTTTTTATTGTGTTATTTTTATTATACAGGAGTGGCGAGATTGAGAAGTTGCAGAGCACAAACCACTCATCAATGGCGGCTAGGTAATAAAAAATAGAATTCACCGACTAACTGAGTCGACTCAGTACTTGGCAAACTTTAGTACCGCTTCTTTTGTTTTATATTCTAACCGTTGATTTTATTTGTTTATCTAAATCCATACCGTTAGATTACGTATTTTTAGGTACATAAAAAAATAGCTCAAACGAAGTAAATCTCAGCCGTTGAGATTCCGAGTTGGTTATCATCTGGCCGTTTATTTACCGTTTTCCGGATACCAATCCGTGTATAATAACCCACCACCATTCTGAAAACAAGTTGGGGTAATACCGTCATTTAACACAGATTCAAGGAATATTTTTTCTGTTGCTAATAGAAACCGTTTATCAATAACGGTTTTAAACGTTAAATCAACGCCCGTTTTGTTTTTATTTCTTTCTCTCTCACACACTAAAACACGCACACGAATCACAATTTTACATTATTAGTGCACGAGTATTTTTTTTTTGTACTTTTGAGTCACATTTAGTTAATTATCTATCTTACATATGCATTGTTGCATTGTTACATTGTTATACGTCTATATGATGGAATATATGATTAAAATATTATAATTTTTTTTATTTAAAATGGATAAAGTTTTCCATTTTAAATCATGTAAATTTATTTATTTATTTGATGATTATATATGTAACTTGTTCCCTTGTTACACACACCTTGAATTCAATCTACTTTTTTAAACTGATAAAGTTTTCCCTTTTAGACCATATAAATAAAAATATATTTATTTATTTGATGATTATATATGTTGGTTGTTCACTTGTTACACACACCTTATTGAATTGCTTGTCTTTAATAACTTTCTTTTTTGGCTGTTTATTTTGGTATATATCACTTTCAGTTGTTTTGAAGAATGACAGATATATTGATACATTTCGTAAACAACATATAAATTACGTCGCGAATTATAGATAACATATCTACATTTTTTACCTATTAACTGGGTTACATATATGAATATGAATTGAAGTTAACCCCGATTTTCGACGTTTACTGAATTTGATAATGATATATTTGTTAATGCAGAATTAAGGAGATTGAGATTTTGAATGAAAAGGCAGTCCAAGATCCTGCAGAGGTTGTGGCTATGGTTGAAATGTATGTATCTATATCTTTATATGTATATAGATTTATCATCCATCTATCTATCTATCTATTTTTTATTTATTTATTTTATTATACAGAGTATGTGAACTTAAATGCATACAAAATTGACAAATTCTGAAATATTCGGAAACAGATAAATCTGAACACACAACATACCCAACCCAAGAATAAGCTTGTTACAGTAAATATGTCACATTTATTTATCACACACCATGTCAATGTAAATAACTAAATAAGCACACCGAAATTATATTTATTGTATAATAAATAGAAAGGTGTTGATTTATAGCATTAATTGTGTCTGTTTAATATGGTAGTTGTTGTATGCATCGCATCTAACTCTTAAATTTCTTATTTTTATATCTGTGGTTCTTGATGTTTAGTACTCTACTCACATTTAATAGCATTTGGAGACATTTTGCTTTCACATAAATGGTGGTTATCAAATATTTCTTTTTTTGTTTATATTTCACTGTAAGAACAAGCTTGAATTCAGTCACCATGTGCTCCTGCTGTTATAGTAACAGGACCTTAATTAAGCATATGTCTTCAGCTCCCACATGGGGTCCTGCATTCATACTATTTCCTCTTTTTGCCTTCATATATGCTTGTACCTAACTGACTACCAATTTGCTATAATCATTTTAGTATTTTTAAATTTTGATGTGGTCATGTTAAACACTTGAGCCAATCTATGTTATGGATTTAATTTTGAAGCTTCAGTGTATGTTTATTCAATAAAAAATAACATAGCCTTAGATCTTGGGCAACCAAGATTTGAAGATTTTGACATCTTTAGGACCACTTTCTAAAAAAGCCAAATGTCAATAATATTGGATTTTATTGACTGACTGTTATTTGAAGAGTCAAACATTATTTTCAGTCAAGGGTGGTCAGTCAAAGTTTCCTTTTATTTTAATTATTGTCAATAGTTTTAATGTGATATTGTGATCATGTCTGCTAAGTTTCCATTATACAATGTATATGTTCATGTGCACCCAAAAGCAATTAATGATGATTTTGTATCTTAATGTTGAATAGGAGCATGAGGAACAGCACAATAAGGAGGAAACTAGGGTACCTTTCATGCGGTACGGGTAATCCTATTGATGACTGCTGGCGGTGTGACCCTAACTGGCGGCGAAACCGCAAGCGTTTGGCTGATTGTGGCATCGGATATGGTCGGAATGCAATTGGAGGGCGTGATGGACGGTATTATGAGGTCACTGATGCTGGTGATGATGACCCGGTTAACCCACGACCCGGCACCCTACGCCATGCTGTCATCCAAGAAGAACCGTTATGGATTATCTTTAAACGCGATATGGTGATTAAATTGAAACAAGAACTAATCATGAATAGTTTTAAAACTATCGATGCTCGTGGGGTCAATGTGCACATTGCTAATGGAGCTTGCATTACGATTCAATATGTTACCAACGTTATTATCCATGGTTTGCATATTCATGACTGTAAACCTACTGGGAACGCGTTGGTGAGAAGCTCACCGTCACATTACGGTTGGAGAACAATGGCTGATGGCGACGCTATTTCCATATTTGGGTCAAGTCATATTTGGGTGGATCATAATTCTTTATCTAATTGTGCTGATGGACTTGTGGATGCTGTCCTGGGTTCTACTGCCATCACTATTTCAAACAATTACTTCACTCATCATAATGAGGTGTGTAATTCAATAATATCCCTTTTACTACTTGATAATCCTAATTCTAAATTCTTATAATTATATGATTTAATTAATTTAATGCAGGTAATATTGTTGGGCCATAGTGATACTTATTTTAGAGACAAACTGATGCAAGTGACTATTGCCTACAATCATTTTGGAGAAGGCCTTATGCAGAGAATGCCAAGGTATACCAAATAGTGAATAATTTGACTATGTAGCTGTTTTAATAAAATGTTACTTATATAAGTCAGCTTAGTGTAAAATTCATTTTATCATTGTAATAATATTGTGTTTGGTGAATAAATAACAGATGCAGGCATGGGTATTTTCATGTGGTGAACAATGACTACACACATTGGGAGATGTATGCAATTGGTGGTAGTGCAGGCCCAACCATAAATAGCCAAGGAAACAGATACTTAGCCCCTGCAAATCCATTTGCAAAGGAGGTACTAATACAAACTTAACTTACTAATCCATTTATTAATTATCTTTTCAGACTATTTTACTTTTATTATTTGTATTGATATTTAAAAGATGTGTATTATTATAGGTTACTAAAAGAGTGGATACAGATAAAAGCCGTTGGCATGGATGGAACTGGAGATCAGAGGGTGACCTATTTCTTAATGGGGCTTATTTCGTGTCATCTGGTGCGGGGTCTGCTGCCAGCTATGCTCGGGCTGATAGTTTGAGTGCAAAGTCATCTAATCTGGTTGGTATCATCACTGCTGATGCTGGAGCTCTTAACTGTCGCAAAGGAGGTGGTCGTTGCTAGTAATATCTATCGGTCCTCATTTTATTTGGTATAGAGTCGTTTTCTTTTATTAGTTTTAAGCTTCGCATATTAAAATATATATATACGTATAGATCTCATATCCACATATAATCTCACTTGGCAAGTGAACAGTTTACACATATGCGTTCGATCTTTTACTTCGATCCCATTACTGCCTTTTGTTTTTGGGTTGCAACCTCGACCTTGTATTGTCGTTTTGATGGAGCAAGGTGCGAAGTGTTGTTCATCCCTTTTTAATTTCCTATTGACCTAATGATCTAATGATCTGTTTTTCTACTTGTTTTGGTTTATGAGTCATTTGCGTTACAGGATCGGAATGTTTTTTCTTTCTGGTTTCTATTGTCTTGAGCAATTTTAGTTTCTTGAGTCATATGTAATGTGAATGTCTAATGTACTTGAACCATCAAATTGAATGGAAAACTATTGCTTTATGGTTTACTTTGTGCACTTCATGTACGCTATTTTGTTGCTCTGCATATCTTTTTGCTTTTGTGTTTATAGATAAATTGAATTGAATACAGATATAGTTATAGATAATAGATGGTTAGATAATTATACGGAGTAGATAAAATATATATCCTGTTTGTGGCTTGTTAATTTTTTTAAGCTTAACTATTAATAAAGCGATATTTTTTTTTTCGAAAAGCAAGAATATATTAACACAAGCCCGCTAAGGGGGAAACCCGTACAAAAGGGATCAAGACCAATAAAAACAACAACGAAGCGCTAGTTGCGGAGAAGGCAACTACAAAACAATTACGCTACACAATACAAGACCATGGATTCGAGATCCAACTTAGCCAATCCAAACTATGACTCTTCAAGCGAGTAGAAATCCATTCAAAAGATCTAAGTTGGATTTCCAACAAAACCGACGGACCACACCAAGAAGAGCTTGAAAACACCTTTTGATTGCGATATTTTTTTATTTTTATTTTTATCTACCTATATCTATTCTATATTCTATACTAGGTTTTAGAGCCCGTACGTTGCACGAATTTATAAAAAGTTGTGCAAAAACCATAACATATTATATCATTTAAGTATGTAAATAACGAAAGTAAATAAAATGTTAGAGCCCGTGTGTTACACATGTGGGTAAAATAATCGTGCAAAATTAATTGATTTTTCAAACAATTATTCTTTTGAGTTTAAGAGCCCATAACATTAATAAATTTTAAAAGTTCTTTTGAGTTTAAGAGCCAGTGATGTTGACAAATTTTAAAAGTAGTTTTGGGTAGTGTTGGTAACTAAACGTCTACATTATTTTTTTATTTCTCACCATGAACATCTTTTTATTATACATAAATTATATTATATACTACTACGTAGTATTTAGAAAAAACATGAGTTCATTGAAAATTTGTCATGGAACGTGTCACATTAAAACACTTTACTAAAGTCAAGTTATATTGAAAATTAAATAATAATATAAAAAGAAAAAATAGACGTCATGAAAATGGTGGAATCAAATTTTCCATGAATTTTAAATTATGCCTGATATTCAATTTAGACTCTAAGCGTAAGTCAAGTTACACTAAATACTTGTATTTGTATTATTAATTATTAACATAAAATAGAAGTAAATATAAATACCGTAACGAAATCAAACCTTCCTTATTTAATTTATTTCTGAATCCATCTACATAATATCATCTAGTCTATAGTTCTATATTATTTTCTATAATACAGAGAAATAAAAAGGTTTTTGGGAATTATGATCACCTTCTTATTCTTAGACGCATGTTACGATACTCGATCAAATATTAATTCCGGCTTGTTTTCTTATCCATATTTATATGGAGCAAAAACGAAACCTGGCAACCCTATAATTTAGTAATGGATTATGGAAAGTGATTTAATATTTAATTATGTTTAATTTAATTTTGACCAAATCTTTTTATATATATGTATAGATGTATAGATAGATTCTATATTTTATATTCTATCTATCTATATCAAAAGAGCAAAATAATAATTTGGGATGTATATATGTTTTTAAGTTCGATCAAAGTTTATTAAGTTTTAATCATCTCAATGTAAGTAAAATGAGTAAGATATAGCTCCGTTGAAAAAATACTTTAATTTTTTTGCAAAACTAGCTAGTAAAGTGGTAGATGTTTTTATATGTATTTAATTGTTTGACATAGTAGCTGATAAACGCTAGTTCTAGTACCCTTCCTCAAAAGCTTTATGCTTTTGTAAAAAAAGAAGTTTTTTATTTGATGAGTTTTCTCGTAAAAATTAAAAGCTCCAAAAAAAAACTTGTAGTCAAACATGATCTAAAAGCCACAATTCAAGTTTTAGAGGATAGTTTGAATAAATCACATGGACTTTTTCATGATCTTAAGAGGTCTTGTTTTCGTAAATAAAGAAGAGTTTATTGGTTGTCGGACATCATTTTTACAATTATGAGTATGTTTGACAAAACTAGGTTGTGGCTTGTAGCTTGTAACTGTTAGCTGATAACTGTTAGCTACTAGCTGGTAGCCGTTAGCTACTAGCTGATAGCTAGAACTTATTATTTGTATTTAAATGTTTGACAAAGTAAATGAAGCTGATAACTGTTAGCTACTAGCTGGTAGCCGTTAGCTACTAGCTGATAGCTAGAATTTATTATTTCTATTTAGATGTTTGACAAAGTAAATGAAGCTTATAACTTATAGCTACTAGCTGGTAGCCGTTAGCTACTAGCTGATAGCTAGAACTTATTATATGTATTTAGATGTTTGACAAAGTAAATGAAGCTGTTAGAAAATGAGTAAAATGACAAAAATGAACATACAGAGAAAAAAACACTTAATGATAGAATTTATCATTTTAATTTTATGAAACATAAACATTAATACTAATTTAATAATTAAACTAGTGAAATGAACCGTGAAACCACGAGTTTTTTTAAACGAAACAGTTTAATGATATGGTTTAGGTATTAAGTGAACGTAAATGCTAAAGTTATTTAGTTTAATGACCCGTGGAACCACAGAGTCCGAATAAGAAACTCGTCAGCTGAACATTTCATCAAACACCTAAAATGCATATTAAACAATTCACATCAAATCATAAGAGATAATATTGGTTGTCATTTTATTTTAAAAGTGTAAAATTAAAATATAAATTTAGAAATGGTTTCCTTCTGTCTAGTTTTTCTTCTCGTACTCAATTCAAAATAATTAATTAAATAATTCAAAATTATTTAATTTTAATAATTAAAATAATTATTAATAAGATTTAATAATAATAATTAATTAATATGTAACAACCCAAACCATCCAACGACAAAACCACGTGAAAACAGCAAAATAAAAAAAAAAATTCCTGAACAGCATGTTGCGCGGCGCGCCAAAGTGGACTGTCCAAAAAGTTCTTAAATGCGAAAATGTTTGACTAGTTCCCGACATATTTAGGCGTAACGCTTTTAACCCCATGTTCCATATATAAAAACTAGCACGTTCTATTAATAAAATTAAGTTTACGAAGCAGGGCCCACATCGACCCAAATTACCCTTTAAGTATCAAAATACAATTTTCGACCATAAGACTTTTAATACAAAACAAAGCCGAGCATGGCGATTGGGGATACGCTACCCAATCCTAATAAATCCAAAAGCAAGCCTTCTACGCAAACTATGCAAGTCCTCTAATCCTCGCGCTTACCCGAGCCACCATCCGCATGCAATCTATAAAAAGAGTCAACAACGAGAAGGTAAGCTAACGCTTAGTGAATGATAATATACTACATACATATATATGTATAAAATGGACACGCCACAAAATAAAAAATACCGCATACCGAGGCATCCATATAAGGCACTACACTAAGCATACCATACGATCTCTAAGCAACGAGCTAAAGATACAACAACAATATAAATTCACCAACGACGATGTGGACAACGCCAAATAGCTACACCCGGAGGGTTAGCTACAACACAACAATGCATTAATATATAACAATATAAACGAACAAGGTTAACACCTTAACCCAATACCGAGAACCAAATACCACAATGAAGATTGGCCGAACTACACTAGCCTTAGTAATCCGAAACCACACGAGATTACTATCTTCACAACATCGAGGTTGGTCGAACTACACGAGCCTTAGTAATCCGAAACCACACGAGATTACTACCTCAATAAGATGACCGAACTACACGAGTCACCATGAATCCGAACTACACGAGATTCATTTCCACAATACAATAAGATGACCGAAACCACACGCGTCATCGTGAATCCGAATACACACGCGATTCACTTCTCAATATTATACCCTTCGCCATTGGGGTTATATCAATCACATCACAACCACGTGTGATAATGTACACGCGAACGCGTACTTCGCCAAAGATGGTCAACCAAAACGCACAACCGTGCCAATTGGACTCATACAAAAGTCCATCAAATCCATCTATATGTGAAGTGAGCTCTATAGCCGAGAATCACTTCACCCGACCCGCACCCATCCTACACATACATATGCACATAGGATATTATCACTCACCTTGAAGTCTTGAAGAATGCTTCCAAGTAATCCGCAACTCGCCAATGGAAAGTACCTATTCCATTATCACAATTACAACAATACACTTAGAGTGGATTTACAAATCAACCCAATTCGTCACTTAGTGCAATTTCGACCCAAATGCACTTCCAAGCACAAACCGTGCCCAAAACTAACCAATAATCACTAACACAAGTGAGAATGGTCCTAATACGCCAATTAAACCCGAACTCAAGTGTTAAACACGCGTCATACCCATTTTGACACTAAAACCCTAGTTTTGACCCATTAAGTCAAAATCTCACCATTTACAAGTTTTAACACCAAAACACATTTAACTCGGTTTAATACTTCAACTTAATCCATTTCAAGTTTATAAACCTCATTAAATCGCCAAATGGGTCATAATCACCACCAAACCCTAATTTGACCCAAAGTCACAATTAGTCAACCAAATAACCTTAAATGGGTTTCAATACTTCCATAATCACTAACTTAAGTGATTAAACTCAATTTCAAGTCCTAAACATGGCCAATTAGTTCACCAACCCAAAATCCACCAACAATTAACAATAAACCCAATTACTAGCATCACTAAACCCATTTCATCATCTAAAAGGGTTTTTCATCAAACTAACTCAAACCCTAACTTGAATATCAAATCAAATAGATGAAATTCGGAGTTTGAGCTTACCAATACCACCACAACGTAGCTAGGAACGAAAGGAACAACTTTAGAACTCGAGCTTTTGATCAATTCGGCCTCCTTCTTCACCAAAACCCTAAATCTCTCTCTAGAATCTCTCTCTCTCTCTAAAATAGTTTGAGAGTGATGAATGGATGTGAAAATGATCCAAAACTGATCCAAACCAGCTAATATGGCTCACTAATCCGGCCCCAAGTGAAATTACCCAATTGCCCTTCATTTAAAACAATTAAAAAGAAGAAGAGAGCTGTCTGCGTGATTTGGCGCGGCGCGCCCCTGACCCGCGCGGCGCGCAAGTAGCCAGTTTCAGATTCTTTTACCTTTTTAAATACATAACAATATTCAACGAAGCCCGTTCTCGAATGTCATAAGTACACAAGTATACAAGATAAATATTCGGGTCTTACAACTCTCCCCCACTTAAACTCGATCACGTCCTCGTGATCCTCGTCACTTAACCAAACGGACCACACTCCACGGTCCTCAACATAAGTCCCAATCCGACTTTCCTAGGCAACTCTTCCCAAGGAATCACCTTTAACAACTAAAATCGTCTCCCGCGATTTATCAAACCCACTATCCGAGCACTAAAACCATGCTCACTCCCTATCATCAGGAAAACTCAACCAATCTCGGACCGAGATATCAATCCCCTAGCGTATCCTTACCGAGTACAATGCTAAAAGTAACCAAGTCAACCTAAGGTCAACAACACGAAACGATGGAGACCGAACCAAACGAATCCTTACGGATAACACCAATCACTAAACATCCCTTGTAGTGCGCAATACGACCCATACGCAACTACCGTAACATCATAACAAACGGTTAAAACCGATAGCGCCCAAAACGACTATGGCAATGCTAATCCAAAGGTGTACCAAAATCGACAATTCATCACACCCGTAACAACTTGTGAGCGAAGCACGGCTATCGCATCACTAATCCCACAACATGGTCCTCACGACCCCACCATCGACGTATAAAACGACCGATAGTTCCCGCAACATGGTCCTTACGACCCTACCATTGGTGTATCAAACAACCAATAGATCACACGACACGAAGGCTGGCCGAAAACACACGCGCCCTAGTGAATCCGAACTACACGCGACTCACTACCTTCACCACAACAACAATCGGGAATGGCCGAACTACACGCGCCATAGTGAATCCGAACTACACGAGAGTCACTATCCCGGAGGAATGACCGAACTACACGAGTCAATTGTGAATCCGAACTACACGAGACTCACTCCTCAATACAATGACCGAAACCACACGAGTCATTTGTGAATCCGAACTACACGAGATTCACTTCCACAACATCGAGGTTGGCCGAACTACACGAGCCTTAGTAATCCGAAACCACACGAGATTACTACCTCAATAAGATGACCGAACTACACGAGTCACCATGAATCCGAACTACACGAGATTCATTTAGTTAAGATGACCGAAACCACACGCGTCATCGTGAATCCGAAACCACACGCGATTCACAATCTCAACATAGGAATGGTACTCGCATTTCCCACCGGTACTCGCATTTCCCGATAGTGTTACACCATACCGACATAACACTACTCCCTTGATGAAGTCAGCGGACCCCGAAGGTCATACTCCACCAATCTCAACACCGGATGAAGTCAGCGGACCCGAAGATCATGCTTCACCGATATAACACCACGCTCATGATGAAGTCAGCGGACCCCGAAAGTCATGCTCCACCAATCACGTATTCCCATGATGAAGTCAGCGGACCCTAAAGATCATGCTTCATCAAACAACCATACCATAATCGAGCAAGAACCACCTATACCAAACATAGGTACAAAACAATAATTCTCTAAAAGAGAATCCGACACACACATCCCTTAACCGAGGGATTTCACCTTGCTTGCCAAACACGTCCATTATCTCTCAACGAGATTTACCACATTACCACCTTGGTGATAATTCAAATCCAAAATCATAAGTACAATTTAACCGAAATTGTACTCTACCACAATCGACCAAATCTAGGTCCCGACACAAGTTTCGGTTTACTAAAACATTGTCCGAAATCTCACACTAAAACCTCCTCGTGCGGGAGTGTAACTCCTCCACTTGGAATTACGTTCCATAACCGCATCTCGTACACCCGTACAATGCTACCAAAGGTAGACTTTACCAATAATTGGGTTCGCACGGCCCATCACCATGTCTTGTTCCAACTTTGAGCATACCAAGGATCCTAACCTATCCTTGAACATTTCGAACGAAAAGTGTACCACAAATTACACGAACTATACACTCGCAATCATCCAATTGCTTTAGTTTGTCGAATTTCACCCGATCACTCATGAACTTAAGGGTTTCACTTCGGTACCCTAAGTACAATGTAACCGCAACACAATCGGAGTCGAACACCACGCTAGTAGGTATAAAAGAGGCACCTAATGTCGCGTCACGTAGAATCCTTTACCAACTTACATCGAGATCCAAAACACTCAATTTCTCGGGTTTCATCCCACCCGTCGAACCTCATGGTTCATCAACTTCAACACGAGAGCGAACATGCTCTAACATCCGAACACCAAAACTCATTTCCATGGCTTGGTAGAGACATTTTCCAAATACTAAGGAATGCTTGGTTACGCCAAGTCTTACGCCCTTCGCCCGTCAATCAAACATCAACATAGGGTACTTCCATTAGGAACGTCACCCATAGCATAACATGCACAACAAAGGCACGCAACTCAAACTCAAACGGCATTTAATAAATAATCAAAAGACATATTTATCAAAATTAAACGTACCTTAACGTCTCCTGGCCGCACCCGTCCCCGCTAACTTGGGACATTCCGACTTACGATGTCCTTTTTTTTGGCAATTGAAGCACACCATACCATCACCCTTTGGTACCGAACATTCCCAAGACTTGTGACCCCTCACGCCACAATTGTAACATCTAGCCGCACTATAATCCGACATACCCGTTCGCGTACCACCCGTGCTCACACTCGGACCCTTAGCCCTCTTACTCGGAGCACCATAAGAAACGACCCTTCGCTCACTTGAAGGTTCACCCTTTTTCGATCGTGAATACGACTCGAAACCTCTAGCCAAGTCGAATAATTCCGAAAACGATTTCGCTTGACCCCGGCTAATTTTACTTTTCAAGTCATCATTCAAGGTCCGATAGAAATCTCCCATCAACAAACGAACATTCCCCAAATACTCCGGACAAAAACGAGCCTTCGCCATAAAGGTCGTCTTGAGAGTACTCAAATCCATAGATCGTTGTCGCAAATTTAGCAACTCATTACGCAATTCCCACAAATCGGCCGAAGTCCGGAACTCCTCGAAGAATTCCTCCTTAAAGTCATCCCACGATAAAGCCATAAACGTCTCGCCACCGACAAGATCAATCTTACCATCCAACCAATCCCTTGCCCTACCCCGCAACAAACTCGTAGCGAGTCTCGTCCTTCTCTCGGGAGGGCAATCAATAGTACGGAAACACCCTTCGACGTCCGAAATCCAAGTTGTGCTTACCAAAGGATCCGGCTTTCCGTCATACATCGGGGGTTTAGTCCTCTTGAAGCTCTTAAGATAACGCTCCATTTCACCACTACTTTGAAGTTCGAAATACCTCATTTCCATTCTTTCTTCTAACGCACCCATTTGCTCCGCAACGGCGGCCGCAACCCTAGTGTTAAACTCCACGTCATTCGCCTCGGTCTCGTTTCGCGTCGTCATTCTAAAGAATGCAAAACGATTAGTCCACGAACGTGTAAAACCGTACGCACGACACAGCCCCATCTTGCTAAACACTCATCGTACATCACTTGTTAGACACGATTTGCACCCGTAATAAGGTTTGTAAGTTCTTATTACGCACACATGCCGCATCGACTCGTTAGTACAACGACCGTCTCGCTCGATGATATACACAAACACAACCAAAATTCTACGCGGTACAAACACACGCGAGAATTATTATCACAACACAACAACATATTAATAATATCCGCATTACTAATATAAACGTTAGTCAACCTATAGCCAAGGCACTAACCAAACCCATTCCGACCCGTAATCCTACAAGTCCCGCAACAATTTAAGCACACACAAGTCTAAGTCTAGGCACCTATCTCAAGTCACCTAAATCCCTTAGACCATGCTCTGATACCACTTGTAACAACTCAAACCATCCAACGACAAAACCACGTGAAAACAGCAAAATAAAAAAAAAAATTTCCTGAACAGCATGTTGCGCGGCGCGCCATTAAGGCCGCGCGGCGCGCCAAAGTGGACTGTCCAAAAAGTTCTTAAATGCGAAAATGTTTGACTAGTTCCCGACATATTTAGGCGTAACGCTTTTAACCCCATGTTCCATATATAAAAACTAGCACGTTCTATTAATAAAATTAAGTTTACGAAGCGGGGCCCACATCGACCCAAATTACCCTTTAAGTATCAAAATACAATTTTCGACCATAAGACTTTTAATACAAAACAAAGCCGAGCATGGCGATTGGGGATACGCTACCCAATCCTAATAAATCCAAAAGCAAGCCTTCTACGCAAACTATGCAAGTCCTCTAATCCTCGCGCTTACCCGAGCCACCATCCGCATGCAATCTATAAAAAGAGTCAACAACGAGAGGGTAAGCTAACGCTTAGTGAATGATAATATACTACATACATATATATGTATAAAATGGACACGCCACAAAATAACAAATACCGCATACCGAGGCATCCATATAAGGCACTACACTAAGCATACCATACGATCTCTAAGCAACGAGCTAAAGATACAACAACAATATAAATTCACCAACGACGATGTGAACAACGCCAAATAGCTACACCCGGAGGGTTAGCTACAACACAACAATGCATTAATATATAACAATATAAACGAACAAGGTTAACACCTTAACCCAATACCGAGAACCAAATACCACAATGAAGATTGGCCGAACTACACGAGCCTTAGTAATCCGAAACCACACGAGATTACTATCTTCACAACATCGAGGTTGGCCGAACTACACGAGCCTTAGTAATCCGAAACCACACGAGATTACTACCTCAATAAGATGACCGAACTACACGAGTCACCATGAATCCGAACTACACGAGATTCATTTCCACAATACAATAAGATGACCGAAACCACACGCGTCATCGTGAATCCGAATACACACGCGATTCACTTCTCAATATTATACCCTTCGCCATTGGGGTTATATCAACCACATCACAACCACGTGTGATAATGTACACGCGAACGCATACTTCGCCAAAGATGGTCAACCAAAACTCACAACCGTGACAATTGGACTCATACAAAAGTCCATCAAATCCATCTATATGTGAAGTGAGCTCTATAGCCGAGAATCACTTCACCCGACCCGCACCCATCCTACACATACATATGCACATAGGATATTATCACTCACCTTGAAGTCTTGAAGAATGCTTCCAAGTAATCCGCAACTCGCCAATGGAAAGTACCTATTCCATTATCACAATTACAACAATACACTTAGAGTGGATTTACAAATCAACCCAATTCGTCACTTAGTGCAATTTCGACCCAAATGCACTTCCAAGCACAAACCGTGCCCAAAACTAACCAATAATCACTAACACAAGTGAGAATGGTCCTAATACGCCAATTAAACCTGAACTCAAGTGTTAAACACGCGTCATACCCATTTTGACACTAAAACCCTAGTTTTGACCCATTAAGTCAAAATCTCACCATTTACAAGTTTTAACACCAAAACACATTTAACTCGGTTTAATACTTCAACTTAATCCATTTCAAGTTTATAAACCTCATTAAATCGCCAAATGGGTCATAATCACCACCAAACCCTAATTTGACCCAAAGTCACAATTAGTCAACCAAATAACCTTAAATGGGTTTCAATACTTCCATAATCACTAACTTAAGTGATTAAACTCAATTTCAAGTCCTAAACATGGCCAATTAGTTCACCAACCCAAAATCCACCAACAATTAACAATAAACCCAATTACTAGCATCACTAAACCCATTTCATCATCTAAAAGGGTTTTTCATCAAACTAACTCAAACCCTAACTTGAATTTCAAATCAAATAGATGAAATTCGGAGTTTGAGCTTACCAATACCACCACAACGTAGCTAGAAACGAAAGGAACAACTTTAGAACTCGAGCTTTTGATCAATTCGACCTCCTTCTTCACCAAAACCCTAAATCTCTCTCTAGAATCTCTAAAATAGTTTGAGAGTGATGAATGGATGTGAAAATGATCCAAAACTGATCCAAACCAGCTAATATGGCTCACTAATCCGGCCCCAAGTGAAATTACCCAATTGCCCTTCATTTAAAACAATTAAAAAGAAGAAGAGAGCTGTCTGCGTGATTTGGCGCGGCGCGCCCCTGACCCGCGCGGCGCGCAAGTAGCCAGTTTCAGATTCTTTTACCTTTTTAAATACATAACAATATTCAACGAAGCCCGTTCTCGAATGTCATAAGTACACAAGTATACAAGATAAATATTCGGGTCTTACATAATAAAATTTAATTTTAATTCAAAATTATTTATATTAATGACATCACCCACTATGTTTAGATTTTTTCTTTTTTTTAAAAAATTTTTTCTTAATAAAGAATTAGTCTAATAATGACATCATCATTATAGGATTTTAATATAAACTATAGATAGATGCATTCTAAATTAAAGTAGGGCACAGATATAAACACATCATAACCATAAATCACAATTTATAAATGTGATATATACATATAGAAAAATAACAGAGATCGATATTCATATATATATTTAATAGCGTAAATAGGAATTCCCTATTATATTGGATGTGTTCTACTTTATACGGAGTATTGAATATACATCAATCAAAGGTTTTTATTAGATATGAATTTTTTCTTAAAAGTTAAAAGTTACAATCTCTTAAAAAACTCCTAAAAACTACCTACCAAACATATCAGAAGGAAAAAATCATATACAAAACGTAAAACGTATTCCCTCCGTCTCATCTAAAATGTCCACCTTACTACTTTGGGACGTTCTATTTGAAATGTCCACTTTGTTTTTTGACCAATAGAAAGAGGTTATTTTGGAGAGAAAAAGCTTCTAATTGGTGGAGAATAAAGTTAGTGGAATTTTCTTAAAACTGTGTGCAAAAAGTAAGTGGACACCTGTAGTGGGACGGAAGAAGTAATAAACATCAGGAAGAACTAAGATGGATTAAGCGGTTTACTCTTAATAGATTGTTGGAGAGCATGGAAGAATTTGATTACGAAGTTGACGAATCTTCATTCTTAAAAGTTGGCTCGTTGGAGTCCTTGTGATCAGAGGCAAATCAGTGTTTTAAGGGTGGGGTCTTAGTATAAAATTTTTTATATCATGTGTTTTTTAAATTGTATAAGATACCACTAAATTTAACTATACTTCATATATTTTTAAAATTTATGTTTTTTCTTTCAATAAATAACCACTAAAGTGCATTCAAATATAATTAGTTTTGAAAAAAAGTTGGGATTCATTGCGTTTGCATTCTTGATTCGCCACTACAAGGATGAACAATTTGATGGTAAACAATTTTTGGTTTGTTCTGTGATTCAAAGCTTTTGCAACTGCGTCGATTGTTTGTTTGTTAATATTCGACTTTAAAGATTTGTGGGTTGTATGTCATGTACTGTAGTTATTTGGGAAGATTTAATGCTGCGTTGTCGGGTTTATTTACAGGCGTGTGAGTTTTTCTTTTATTTATCAAATTATTGCATATCACAAAAATATAAATAAACTAAAATATACAAAATATCATATATTAATTAATAAACTAAAATATTGCTTTTCAAAAAAAATATATTAATTAATATTAGATAAATTATAAATATACCAATGATCGAAATGTTTGTACAAAGATACTACTGTACTTCGTATCACAGAAAGGTGCTGCAACCACATTGCAGCGTGTGCCTGATCGGCCTTAAAGAGAGTGTGTGTTTGGCAGAGAGAAAAAGGTGTTTGGCTTTATAGGGTAAAGTCGAGTATACATGCCACCTTCCAATCCACCAATGCACAAACTCTGTTATAAACGTGAACAGCTTTTTCTTCCTTGTTGCTCAACACCAGACCTCCTAGACATTGTTTTTTTAATTAAACCAAACCACTCGCTCAACACTATTTAATACTCGAATATACATACAGTAGCGGACTCACGAAATTTTTTCAAGGAGGCGAATTTTTTTTTTTTTTTAAACGTAGGGTTTTTTTTTTTGATAAAATATAGATTTTTTTTTAGCAAAATTTGGAGGTTTTTTTGGCAAAATACGAAGGTTTTGGAGCAAAATTTGGAGGTTTTTTGGGCAAAATACAAATGTTTTGGAGCAAAATATGGAGGTTTTGAGGCAAAATATGAAGGGTTTGAGGCAAAAAAAAATTCCACCGAAAGCAAAATCGAAAAATCGAAAAAAAATGCACTAAAATTTGCAAATTCACTAGGGGCGGGCACCCCACCCTACCCCTTCTTTGGTCCGCCCCTTTATACAGAATGTCCTCATCAGAACTTGAACTCACGACTTAAGATCAGAGGAGAATCTCGACAGCGCCAGACCTACTGTACTATACACAATATTACTTTAGGTTAGTTGGAGTGTTTTATATTTTTGTGATATTTCTAATTATTTATTTATTTATTTTTCTTGCTTGTCTTGTTATGTTCGTAGCGTATTCTTTTGTTGTTTCTAGTTAGGGCCGCTTTGTTTGCTTAGGTTACTTTATTTGTTGTGTCTTGTGTTGTATCCGTTTTGATTTCTTTCATCATTTAATAAAAGTTGTCGTTACATATAGTTCCTTGTCTTTTGGGAAAAAAAAAAAAAAAAATTACTATACCTCCTATACACAGCCATTTTTTTTTTTTTTTTTACTATTTATCAATATAAAACAAACTGTCAAATACGAATTTCATTTGAATCTCACTAACTAGGTTTTTTACCTACAAATCCGCAATTTAACAGAGATCCAACACGAGAGATGATATTTTCACCTCCTTTTTTTTTCATCCACTATTTTGTTATACAATGTTTCAAAAAAGTCCCTCAAATAAATCTTAACAAAAAATTTGTGTAATACATAATTTAAGGACATTTTAATGAATTTAAGTGGATGTATCAAAAGTGGAAGTGAAAATATCCACCTCTCATACAAGATACAAACACCACGAATATTAACGACATCTCTTCCATATGTACATATTAATGTGTAGTTTACTATGTGTTTAAGTTTAGATAGACACACTTATTTATTGTTACTTTTATTAGAATTTGGATAGTACATCTTATACATAATCGATTTAGGTCAAGTTTAATTTCAACTTAATAGGAAGAATAATAAAGGAATCTTTGATTTGTCGTATTAAATAAATTACATTTCCTTGTATATCTTTTTAAAATTTCTTATTAACTACGGAGTACTATTTTAACTATTTACAAAAGAGTTTTTTTTAAACAGCTAAAATATTATTACCAAGCCGAAATCACCCAAGTGAGGAGCTATGGTGTGACAACCAAACTTCAAGTTACCATGGCTTTATAAGCCAATCGTCCCAATTGCAACCACTCTTACTTCTATTACAAAACCAATTAAAAGAAAAATTATGAATAGAATCAAATAAAAGTTCTTTCTTCAATCTGGACTCCGGAAAAATAACGTCGTTTCTAAATCTCCATATGTGCCACAAGGTTGTCGCAACTATCACATACAATCTGCTTTTGTTCTCCGCACTCGCTCTCTAGTTGTCGAACAAGTGGTCAGTAGACTCAATCATATACTTACAAACAGCGCATCGAATGTCTTCTATCTCCATGCCTCGACGCGCTAAATTGAATCGATTCTGTAACCGATCGAGCGCTATGCGCCAAATCATAACTTTAACTTTTGTTGGAACTTTCTTAGGCCACCTAGTACGCACCGCTGAACTTGCAAGAACATTGTCATCAGTGAAACTGCGGGTCTCGCCCATATGAAACAGACCATTTGACGACGCATGCCATTCCCACTAACATGGGTTAGTCGATAACGTGATAGGTCCTAATCTATTCACAAAAGAGTTAATATGAAAAATTCAATTATTCAGACGGTTATATAACTATAAAAAAACAATAACTAGTTATTTACTGTATTACTTTTCAACAACCATCTTATATCCATTCAGACAACTAAAATAATTATAAAAGAAACAAACAGGCCATTAGAATAGATGGACTGGATATTCCGATTACATATGTTTAATCAGATTACGAATTTCTTAAACGGATTATATGGATCAAATAACGAATCAAAACAAACATATTTGGTTTTATCTTAAATTTGAAAATAAGATTTGAGTTAATTTAATAACTTTTATATATGAATATTAATGCTTGTTTAAGACCACTACTAACCATAATACACGTCTTTTCATAAATGATTGTCGGATCAGTACCAAACTTTGCACTTCTTAGAACACAATGAAATTCATGTTAGATCACTGAGAGCAACCAAGGCGTTTCAACAATTACCTCGAAAAACCATGTTGTTTCTGAATTCTTCCAAATCAAATGCAATAACCTAAATAACCGCTTGCCAGATATTGGAACCCAAAGATGAACGGACATGAGAAGGATTCCCTCAAAATAGTTCGTTGATGCTATATCGTTGAGAAGTT
Organism: Rutidosis leptorrhynchoides; assembly: GCF_046630445.1. Classification (NCBI taxonomy): domain Eukaryota; kingdom Viridiplantae; phylum Streptophyta; class Magnoliopsida; order Asterales; family Asteraceae; genus Rutidosis; species Rutidosis leptorrhynchoides. Next base: position 298,384,961 of record NC_092338.1, on the reverse strand, counting down.
TTCGCAATTCCACCATCTATAAACACGTGTCCATATCTATTGTGCACGATTACAAAAAATAAGTGAATGTTCCACCGATTCTAAGTCATTATCACATATAGGACATCGAACACTATGCAAATTATTACCTTTTTTATCTAGTTCAATTCGAACCGGAAGTCCTTTTTATAGAGCACACAACACGTATACTTCAATCTTTTTTGGAGTCAGTGTATTGCGAAATTTTTCTTCTCCCCTATTTATAGCTTCAGCAAAAACCCGATCGACAATTATAGATAATAGTTTCTTGATTGAGAATCTACCGTTAGATTCCAGCTTCCAATTCCACGAAAATGCTTTACCGTGGTCCAAAGATGAAATGACCCAACCCGATAACCAACCGTTAACGTACATTTTTTTTAGAAAACAGAAACAGTTTCAGGAATTACCGCTGCACGGCTAAAAGCCCGCGGCGCGCCCAACCCCAATACAATGATTCTGTCACCATATTAAACTATAACCCGCGACGCGGCAAAGCCACCCGCGGCGAGGCCCAAGCTGTGACCTGATACTGTTTTCAAACTTTAACACATGAGTCCAATTTTTAGTAACCTCAAAACATCAATTGACCCCAAGACATGTTTAACGTCATAAATACATAATTTAAGTTACTTTTGATCAGCCACACGGTACGAAGACCCCAGGAACACAATGACCCATTTTAACATAACCCCAAAGACACTTTCGACCCAAAGTGTTTAAAATTCTACATAAAGCCGAGCATGGTGATTGAGATTGCACTACCCAATCCTAAGTCCAATCTAAAAGCAAGTCTTCTAAAGCAACCCGCCATAGTTCACTAATCCCCGCGCTTACCCTTTCCACCTCTTCCACGCGAATCTATAAAAAAGTAAACAACGAGAGGGTAAGCTATAAAGCTTAGTGAGGATAAACATACTATATACATACATATGCATAAAATGAATACGTATCACCAACACAAGTAATAAACACATACCGCATCCACGTATAACTAGCAAGCTATACATAACGTACCACCAAGTCAATCCGCAAGATTAGCTACAACACAAACATATATAGATATGCGCAATACCCAAAACCACAAGGTTAACCCCTTAACCTTAAACGCATGGAAGTTGGCCAAAACCTCACGCGTTCTAGTGTATCCAAAAACTCACGTGATACACTACCTCAAGCCACACGACAATAGGGATGTCCGAACTACACGCAACATTGTGAATCCGAACGACAAGAGATCCACTAGTGAAGCCGAACTACACGAGAATCACTACCCTAGGCCGCAACAACAACAATGGGAATACTCGAACTACACGCGACATTATGAATCCGAACTACACGAGATTCACTAGTGAAGCCGAACTACACGAGAATCACTACCCAATTACCTCAACAACATCAACGGGGTTGACCTACTTGTCAATTTGAATCCGATACGCCCGAGATTCACTACCCTAAGGGTGTTCACCCAAAACGCACAAACGTGCCACATGGACCCAAAAATCCTAGAGTCCATCATCCGATGCACATATAAAGTGAACCCGAAAGCCCAAGGATCACTCTACCCCACCCGCACCCATCCTATGCATACATACGCATATAATATATTTACACTCACATTGTCGCCTTGATGAATGCAAACCAAATCTGCAATCAGTTAATGGAGTACCTATTCCATTTATCACATAAACAAATCACACAATTAGGGTGGATTACAAACCAAACCAAATTGACACATAGTGCAATTTTGACCCAATTACACTTCTAAGTTCTACCAATGCCCAAACTAACCAATAATCACTTAACATTAGTGAAAATGGTCCTATAATGCCAAATAAACCAAAACTCAAGTATTAAATACTTATCTTACCCAATTTGACCCAAAAACCCTAATTTTGACCCATTTCAAAATTAGTCTTCCAAATGCACCAAAATGAATTCTATTACTTCCATAATCACTAAACCTAGTGATTAAACTCGAATTACAAGTTTTAAACATGGTTAAATCATCAACCAACCCAAAATCCACCAACAAGGGTCAACCACACCCGCCACTAATCTAAATCTCCCATTTACTAACTAGTGGGGTTTACTCACGAACATGCAAGTTCAAAACCCTAAATTGAACAATAACCATAAGTAATGAAACTCAGATTCAAGACTTACCACTACCACCAAAACGTAGCTAGGAACGAGGTGAACAACTTTAACTCTTGAGCTTTGGTGAGAACCGAGCCTCTTCCTCCTAGATTGGAGCTTTCTCACTTTAAAATCTCTTTCTCACTCTAAAAGGATGAGAGTGAAGAAGATGAAGAAAATGAAGTGAAATGGAGTTATGGATGAGGTGGAATCACTTATGTGGCTAGAAATCCGGTTCCCATGTGAATTTATCAAAAAGCCCCTCATTTAACCCCTTTTAAAATGTAAAACTGCATCAGCCCGTGCCATTTCCCGCGGCGCGGCTGGAAGAGTAAAATGAAGTAAGAACTTTGTAACTAATCACCCTTCAGCTCCAATATAGAGGTGCGTCGCGGCCCCATTCCTCGTGGCGCGACTTCTTCCTGAAAATGAAAATGGGATGTTATAACTCTCCCCCACTTAAACCGGATCGCGTACTCGCGATCTAAACCGCATCGCGAACAAGGAAAATATGCCTTCCTCAACCGTTCGAGTTCTCACACAACCCCGGACCCTTCGATGCTGCCATTGCATCCTATAAGTCTCACTTCCCCAATATACAACGTTCTATCCACACAACAACTCCAGTATTCCTTGGCACACTCTAATTCACAACTTAAAGTACCATCGTCAACCGACAACCTATTTGGGTCATTCGCACCACGCACTCGGTGATGTACTTTCCCACACGCTCTTCGACAACTCCAACCGACTCGTAATCTTACACGACTCACCACTCGTCCACCTTTCCCAAGTGAACTTTTACTTTGACCGTCCTTTTAAAGATAGTCTTATTTATTTTCGCACGTACAAGTTGTCACTACAATAGAGAACTCACTCTCGAACGCGCTCAACTTCCACACGTCTCCTCGTGAGACAATAAAAATCAACACTCTACTTCCCAAATTAGCTCACTAAACGGAACGACTTCCAACAAACCGCTCGAACACGCCTACCAAACCAAGGCAACACCGTACCCTCCGGTAACGTACTCCCTCAGTTAGGGTTTTAACCCCATACTTTCACCGCTAAGATGATAACACCCCGCGGAATTTCAACATTCCTCATTACACATGACCGGTCTCAATGTTGGTCATACACAACAACTCTTCGTGGGCTTACAACAAGGTACTCGAACCTCGACCTTTCAATTCGGTCAAAAGTTAACTCCCGCTAATCATCACAATAAACCACCGTTGTATCTTCGGGTCTCTTACCGGTACCCAAGTATAAAGTAATCACACCATCGGGGTGAAGCATTCCACTAGCAGGTATAAGTAGGCACCTGACGCCGTGTTATGCAACTCCCATCGCTACCACCGAGTCTCTAGAGCTCGACCCTTACGGGGTCTACCCTTCGTGTCACACATCACCTGACTACTCGAAGTCACACAAATCCAATGAACCTTACGGCTCAACGCCCACAACCTTCCTAGCGACATCGCTAGTTACAGCCCACATAGGCCGCACAGCTAGCCTATTACCTTTCAACTCACACTAAGGAGATGCTTGGAAACACCAAGACTTACACCCTTCCAACTTCATCATAACCATTAACACGGTTACTTCCCACATCAATTCTAGTCAACAACCATGACTCTACTCGCACACGTTCGTGGCCGACGAAAGCACCTCCTAAAATGGCACTACCACGCATACACACACACGGAAAAGTGGTGGACAAGTAGTGAACAACACTCACCACATAACTCACACGCAAAAGTGGCCGACGAAGAGTGAACAACACTCGCCACACACACATCAAACCACAATCGTGGTCATCAAAGAGTGAAATATAACGGGATCACTCACCACACTACATCAAGTGGCCAATGAAGAGCGAATCCTTATGCCAGGATGTCACTCACCACCTCACTCACATCAAGTGAAACGACCCATCCTAATCCATCTGGACGAATACATTACATTTGGTTACATCGCGAGGTACTTGACCTCTATATGATACATTTTACAAACATTGAATTCGTTTTTAAAAGACAAACTTTTAATACATCGAAAGTTGACGGCATGTATACCATTTCATAATATATCCAACTATAATCGACTTAATAATAATCTTGATGAACTCGATGACTCGAATGCAACATCTTTTGAAATATGTCATGAATGACTCCAAGTAATATCTCTAATATGAGCGAATGCACCGCGGAAGATTTCTTTTATACCTGAGAATAAACATGCTTTCAAGTGTCAATCAAAAGGTTGGTGAGTTCATTAGTTTATCATAAACATTCATTTCCATCATTTTAATAGACCACAAGATTTTCATTTTTCATTTCTCATAAATATACGTCCCATGCATAGAGACAAAAATCATTCATATGGTGAACACCTGGTAACCGACATTAACAAGATGCATATAAGAATATCCCCTATCATTCCGGGAAATCCTTCGGACATGATAAAATAACATCGAAGTACTAAAGCATCCGGTACTTTGGATGGGGTTCGTTAGGCCCAATAGATCTATCTTTAGGATTCACGTCAATTAGTAGATCGGTTTACTAATTCTTAGGTTACCAAGCAAAAGGGGCATATTCGGCTTCGATCATTCACCCATATAATGTAGTTTCAATTACTTGTGTCTATTTCGTAAAACATTTATAAAAAATTGTGCATGTATTCTCAGCCCAAAAATATAAAAGGTAAAAAGGCAAATGAAACTCACAATACTGTATTTTGTAGTAAAAATACATATGACATCTTTGAACAAGTGCAAGGTTGGCCTCGGATTCACGAACCTCTATTATTCATATGTATATTAAAACACATACTCGTAATCAAACAATTTCATATAGTATAGTTTTGTATATTATATATTTAATTTGTATATATATTTGAAAATAATTATTATTTGTATATATATATATATATATATATATATATATATATATATATATATATATATATATATATATATATATATATATATATTTTAAAAATACCTAAATGGTTATATATGAGTATCTATATAAAGATTGTTAATATAACTAATTCATACTTATACGTAATATTACTTATAAGGGTATTTTTATATACATAATAATATATAATATTAATAATAGTAACTAAAGGTCGTATTTGATAATAATAATAATAATAATAATAATAATAATAATAATAATAATAATAATAATAATAATAATAATAATAATAGTGTTAATAATTCTATAAATGATACTATAAATGATAGTTCTTATAATGAATCTCATAATAATGATAATAACAGTAGTTTATAATACAATAAATAATTTAATAGTAATGGTAATGAAAATAATAATTTTGATAATAATACCTAATACTTACTAATAATAACAATTATAACAGTTTTATTTCTAATGATAGTCTTAATAATAATACTTTTGTTAATAATAATAATAATAAAAATTCTAAAATGATACTAATACTAATGTTAATGATAATTATAATAGTTTGTATTATTGTCATACCAACAATAATAAAAATAGATCTTATTCGTAATAATACTTATAATAATCATAGCGATGGTAAACTTTAATAATCTTGTAATAATAATAATTTCGATAATGATATTAATACTAATCCTAAATGATATTAATAATATTAATAATAATACTAATACTTAATAATAATACCAATCAATAATAACAATAATAACAATAACAATAACAATAACAATCTATAATAATAATAATAATAATAATAATAATAATAATAATAATAATAATAATAATAATAATAATAATAAATGGAACTACCTCAAAAAAAAGTGTTAAAAAGAAAACTGTCGCGAACGGGACTCGAACCTGAGACCTCTCGCATATTCGTAACCAGCGTTAACCATTGCTCCATTTAAAATTTTCTGAATTATATTACACCCGATATAATATATCCTGTATAATTTCTGTTAAACTTCTTCTTCCTCAATAAATCAAACGACCCGTTAACCATACAGAAAGTTTAGGATTTGAATTAAGACTTTCCTACAGAGTATAATCGATCAATAAATGTCTATAAATTACTTGAAAAGAATATATATATATATATATATATATATATATATATATATATATATATATATATATATATATATATATATATATATATATATATATATATATATATATATAAAGAAAACGCTGCTACTGCAGCTTACGGTGTTCTTAAAAAAAAATATGATTTCGATTTTAGAAACGTATTAGACCAAAGTTATAACACGAAAAAGATTGTAATCCATTTCTATAAACTATTGGAATCATTTATTGAACTTGAATTACAATATATAACTCGAATTTAATTGATGAACAACAGTTGACTTTTTAAAACCAAAAGTTTGACTCACAAATTCGTTCTTAATAAAAAGAATTAGGATCTGCAACTTTGCAGATAGTTTAGACTAAAGATTTATAACAACATTGCATTTACAGATTTTTGAATAAAACTGTAACAAACCAACCTGTTAACCAGCCAAAAACCCAGCATAAAAAAAAAATTTAAAACTGAGCTGACCAGATGAGGTGCGCGGCGCGCACCTACACCAGTGCGCGGCGCGCACAGGGCCTGGCAGGCCGCTGTCCACTTTTTCCAATTTTCGTAAAAAGATCTCTTGCTTCCCGACACTTTTAGACCAAACGCTTTTCACAACATTTTACATTAGTTAAAACTAACACGTTCCAATAATAAAATGAGTTTTACGAGACCGGGCCCACATCGGCCGTTTTACGATTTTCGTACAAAATACAAGTTTTCAACCACATGATTTGTAACACAAAATAAGGACCGAGCATGGAGATTGGGGATACGCTACCCAATCCTAATCAAATCCAAAAACAAGATCTTCTAAGCAACTACGCAAGTCCACAAGTCCCCACGCTTACCCGAGTCACCGCATCCATGCAAATCTATAAAAATATAAACAACGAGAGGGTAAGCTAACGCTTAGTGAGTGAAAATATACTACACACATATATACGCATAAAATGGACACGCCACTCAAATAATCAAATACCGCATACCGGAGCATCCATGCATAAAGGCAAGCTAATCTAAGTATACCATACGATCATTAAGCAACAAGCTAGATATGCATCAACAAACATAAGTTCATCAACGACATTGTGAACAACGCCAAGAAGCTACACCTGGAGGGTTAGCTACATTACGACAATACAACAATATATATATAACAATATATAAACGAATAAGGTTAACCCCTTAACCCATTACTGAATACCAAACACCACAATGAAGATTGGCCAAACTACACGAGCCTTAGTAATCCAAAACCACACGAGATTACTATCTTTAACAAGACAACATCGAGGTTGGCCGAACTACACGAGCCTTAGTAATCCGAACTACACGAGATCACTACCTCAATAAGATGACCGAACTACACATGTCATCGTGAACCCGAAACCACACGCGATTCACTTTCAACATCAAAACCCTTCGCCATTGGGGTTATATCATCCACATCACAACCACGTGTGATAGTGTACACACAAAACGTGTACCTCGCCAAAGGTGGTCAACCAAAACGCACAACCGTGCCAATTGGATCTAAACGCAAGTCCATTAAATCCACCTATATGTGAAGTGAGCTCTATAACCGAGAACCACTTCACCCGACCCGCACCCATCCTACACATACACATGTACATAGGATATTAACACTCACCTTATCGCCTTGATGAATGCAACCGAGTAATTCCGCAACACGTCAATGGAAAGTACCTAATCCATTATCACAAATACAATAACACACTTAGAGTGGATTTACAAACCAACTCAATTCGACAGTTAGTGCAAATTCAACCAATTGCACTTACAAACACCAAACGCGTCCAAACTAACCACTAATCACTAATCACAAGTGAAAATGGTCCTAATAAGCCAAATGAACCCAAACTTAAGTGTTTAACACTTATCAATCTCAAAATCACCCAAAAACCATAATTTTGACTCAATTCCAAAATTAGTCTTTCAAACACACCAAAAAGGGTTCCAATACTTCCATAATCACTAAACCTAGTGATTAAACCCAATTACAAGTCATAAACAAGACCAATTTGTTCACCAACCCAAACTTCACCAACAATAACATTAAACCCGATTACTAGCATCAACAAACTCACTTCAAGAGTTTTAAATGGGTTTCTTAACAATTTAAGTTCAAACCCTAACTTTGAATATCAAATCAAACAATGAAATTCGGAGTTAGAACTTACCACAACAACCAAAACGTAGCTAGGAACGAGGTGAACAACTTTAACACTTGAGCTTTTGATCAAACCAAGCTTCTTCTTCACCAAAACCCCAATTCCATCTCTAGAACTCTCTCTCTAGATATTTGAGAGTGTTTGTGGATGTGAAATATGATCCAAAAGTGAATCCAAACCAGCTGATATGGCCTGAGATTCGGCCTCATGTGAAAAGACCAAAATGCCCTTCATTAAACTCAAAATAGAAAAAGACAGGATTCTGTCGCTGGGCTAGTGCGCGGCGCGCACCCATGGGTGTGCGCGGTGCGCACCCATGTCTGGGCAGAATCTGAGCTTGGTTTAATTATGCAATACTTCCTGCACTCTATGTAGCATAATTACACGTCCGCATAATAAATATTAGGGTCTTACAACTCTCCCCCACTTAGAATCGATCACGTCCTCGTGATCCTCGTCACTTAACCGAACGGACGACACTCCACGGTCCTCAAACATAAGTCCCAAACCGACTTTCCTAGGCAACTCTTCCCAATGAATCTCCTTAACAACTAAATTCGTCACTCGCGAATTATCAAATCCACCAATCCGAGCACTAAAACCATGCTCAATCCCTCACATCGGGAAAAGCTCAACCAATCTCGAACCGAGATATCAACCCCTAGCATACCATACCAAGTACATCGCTAGTATCAACCGCATATCAGAATAAAGTCAACCATCTAAACCGACGAAGACCGAATAGAATCGAATCCTTACGGATAACATCAATCACTAAACATCCCTTGTAGTGCGCAATACGACCAATAAGCAACTACCGTAACATCATAATCTAACGGCTAAAACCGATAGCGCCCAAAACGACTATGGCAACGCAAATCCCAAGGTGTACAAAATCGACTATCGTCACACCCGTAGCAACATGTGAGCGAAACACGGCTATCGCATCACTAATAATACAATATGGTCCTCACGACCCCACCATCGGCGTATAAAACAACCGATAGTTCCCACAACATGGCCCTTATGACCCCACCATTGGTGTATCAAACAACCAATAGATCACACGACATGGTCCTTACGACCCCACCATCGGTGTATAAAACAACCGACAGATCACACAACACGAAGGATGGCCGAAAACACACGCGCCTTAGTGAATCCGAACTACACGCGACTCACTACCTTCACCACAACAACAATCGGGATTAGCCGAACTACACGCGCCTTAGTGAATCCGAACTACACGAGAGTCACTATCCCTGAGGAATGACCGAACTACACGAGTCATTTGTGAATCCGAACTACACGAGACTCACTCCTCAATACAATGACCGAAACCACATGAGTCTTTTGTGAATCCGAACTACACGCGACTCACTTACACAATAAGATGACCGAACTACACGCGTCATCATGAATCCGAACTACACGTGATCCACCTCCAAAACTCAACACAGGAATGGTACTCGCATTTCCCACCGGTACTCGCATTTCCCGATAATGTTATACCATGCCGATATAACACTACTCCCATCACACACGCTCTTTGGCCTCCATCACGACGAGTAGTGTAACATCGCGCACTGCTACACCATAGTGCATCCTAACGGAATACACTAACCATCAACACACGCTCTTTTGGCCTCGATCAACGAGTAGTGCAACATCGCGCACTGCTACACCATAGTGCATCCTAACGGAATACACTAACCATCAACACACGCTCTTTTGACCTCGATCAACGAGTAGTGCAACATCGCGCACTGCTACACTATAGTGAATCCTAACGGATACCACTAACCATCACCATACGTACGCGTACACAACGCCAACACAATCGAGCAAGAACCGCCCATATCGCACATAGGCACAAAACAACAATTCCCCAAGAGAGAACCCGACACGCACATCCCTTAACCGAGGGATTTCACCATGCTCGTCAAACACGTCCATCATCCCTCAACAAGATTTACCACATTACCACCTCGGTGATATTTCAAATCCAAAATCATAAGTACAACTTAACCGAAATTGTACTATGCCACAAGTCGACCAAAACTAGGTCCCGACCCAAATTCTGGACCTACTAAAAGCGTCTTCCGAAATCTCACACTAAAACCTCCTCGTGCGGGAGTGTAACTCCCCCACTTGGAACTACGTTCCATAACCGCATCCTGTACAACCGTACCATGCTACCAAAGGTAGACTTTACCAATAATTGGGTTCACATGACCCATCACCATATCTTGCGCCAACCATGAGCATACTAAGGATCTTAACCTATCCTTAAACACTTCAAACAAAAAGTGTACCACAAATTACACAAACTCTACTCTTGCAATCATCCAATTGCTATAGTTTGTCAACTTCACCTAGTCACTCATGTACCTAAGGGTTTCACCTCGGTACCCTAAGTACAATGTAACCACAACACAATCGGAGTCGAACACCACGCTAGTAGGTATAAAAGAGGCACCTAATGTCGCGTCACCTAGACTCCTTTACCAACATACATCGAGATCCAAAACACTCGATCTCAAGGGTATCAATCCTCCCGATGAACCTCATGGTTCATCACTTCAACACGAGAGCGAACACTCTCTAACATCCGAACACCAAAGCCCATACCCATGGTTTGGTAGAAACATTTCCCAAATACTAAGGAATGCATGGTTGCACCAAGTCTTACGCCCTTCGCCCGAAAATCAAATGTCACCATAGGGTACTTCCATTAGGAACGTCACCCATAACAACAATATGCACAACACAATGCATTTAACAAACCCGAATCCAAATGGTACATAATAAATAATCAAAGGACATATTTATTAAAACGAAATGTACCTTAACGTCTCCTTGCCGCACCCGTCCCCGCTAAATCGGGACATTCCGACTTACGATGTCCTTCATCTTGGCAATTGAAGCACACCGTGCCATCACCCTTTGGTACCGAACATTCCCAAGATTTGTGACCCCTCACGCCACAATTATAACATCTAGACGCACTAGAATCCAATATACCCGTCCGTGTACCACCCGGGCTCACACTCGGACCCTTAGTCCTCTTACTCGGAGCACCATACCAAACAACCCTTCTCTCACTTGAAGGTTCACAAATCTTTGATCGCGTATACGACTCGAAACCTCTAGCCACAGCGAATAATTCCGCAAACGATTTCGCGTGACCTCGGCTAATTTTACTCTTTAAGTCATCATTCAAAGTTCGATAGAAATCCCCCATCAACAAACGATCATTCCCCAAATACTCCAGGCAAAAACGAGCCTTCGCCATAAAGGTCGTCTTGAGAGTATTCAAATCCATAGATCCTTGTCGCAATTTTCGCAACTCATTACGCAACTCCCACAAATTGGCAGAAGTCCGGAACTCCTCGAAGAATTCCTTCTTAAATTCGTCCCACGATAAAGTCATAAACATTTCTTAATTTTCGTCTCGATCCTGTTTCCCGTCGCTATTCCAAGGAATACAAAGCGATTAGATCACGAACGTATAAAGCACACACACAACACCGCCCCATCTTGCTAAACACTCGTTGTACATTACTTGCTAGACACGATTTGCAGCCGTAATAAGGTTTGCAAGTCCTTATTACGCACACACGCCGTATCAACTCGTTAGTACAACGATCGCCTCGCTCGATGATATAAACAAACACAAACAAAATTCTACGCGATATACACATACGTGAGAATTATTATCACAACACAATTAATATATTAATAATATTCGCATTACCAATATCGACGTTAGTCCACCTACAAACAAGGCACTAACTATAACCTGTTCCGACCCATAATCCTACAAGTCCCGCAACAAATTAAGCACACACAAAAGTCTAAGTCTAGGCACCTATCTCAAGTCACCTAAATCCCTTAGACCATGCTCTGATACCACTTGTAACAACCCAACCTGTTAACCAACCAAAAACGCAGCATAAAAAAAAAATTTAAAACTGAGCTGACCAGATGAGGTGCGCGGCGCGCACCTACACCTGTGCGCGGCGCGCACAGGGCCTGGCAGCCCGCTGTCCACTTTTTCCAATTTTCGTAAAAAGATCTCTTGCTTCCCGACACTTTTAGACCAAACGCTTTTCACAACATTTTACATTAGTTAAAACTAACACGTTCCAATAATAAAATGAGTTTTATGAGACCGGGCCCACATCGGCCGTTTTACAATTTTCGTACAAAATACAAGTTTTCAACCACATGATTTGTAACACAAAATAAGGACCGAGCATGGCGATTGGGGATACGCTACCCAATCCTAATCAAATCCAAAAACAAGATCTTCTAAGCAACTACGCAAGTCCACAAGTCCCCACGCTTACCCGAGTCACCGCATCCATGCAAATCTATAAAAATATAAACAACGAGAGGGTAAGCTAACGCTTAGTGAGTGAAAATATACTACACACATATATACGCATAAAATGGACACGCCACTCAAATAATCAAATACCGCATACCGGAGCATCCATGCATAAAGGCAAGCTAATCTAAGCATACCATACGATCATTAAGCAACAAGCTAGATATGCATCAACAAACATAAGTTCATCAACGACGTTGTGAACAACGCCAAGAAGCTACACCCAGAGGGTTAGCTACATCAAGACAATACAACAATATATATATAACAATATATAAACGAATAAGGTTAACCCCTTAACCCATTACCGAATACCAAACACCACAATGAAGATTGGCCGAACTACACGAGCCTTAGTAATCCGAAACCACACTAGATTACTATCTTTAACAAGACAACATCGAGGTTGGCCGAACTACACGAGCCTTAGTAATCCGAACTACACGAGATCACTACCTCAATAAGATGACCGAACTACACATGTCATCGTGAACCCGAAACCACACGCGATTCACTTTCAACATCAAAACCCTTCGCCATTGGGGTTATATCATCCACATCACAACCACGTGTGATAGTGTACACACAAAATGTGTACCTCGCCAAAGGTGGTCAACCAAAATGCACAACCGTGCCAATTGGATCTAAACGCAAGTCCATCAAATCCACATATATGTGAAGTGAGCTCTATAACCGAGAACCACTTCACCCGACCCGCACCCATCCTACAAATACACATGTACATAGGATATTAACACTCACCTTGTCGCCTTGATGAATGCAACCGAGTAATTCCGCAACACGTCAATGGAAAATACCTAATCCATTATCACAAATACAATAACACACTTAGAGTGGATTTACAAACCAACTCAATTCGACACTTAGTGCAAATTCGACCAATTGCACTTACAAACACCAAACGCGTCCAAACTAACCACTAATCACTAATCACAAGTGAAAATGGTCTTAATAAGCCAAATGAACCCAAAATTAAGTTTTTAACACTTATCAATCTCAAAATCACCCAAAAACCCTAATTTTGACTCAATTCTAAAATTAGTCTTTCAAACACACCAAAAAGGGTTCCAATACTTCCATAATCACTAAACCTAGTGATTAAACCCAATTACAAGTCATAAACAAGACCAATTTATTCACCAACCCAAAATCCACCAACAATAACAATAAACCCGATTACTAGCATCAACAAACTCACTTCAAGAGTTTTAAATGGGTTTCTTAACAATTTAAGTTCAAACCCTAACTTTGAATATCAAATCAAACAATGAAATTCGGAGTTAGAACTTACCACAACAACCAAAACGTAGCTAGGAACGAGGTGAACAACTTTAACACTTGAGCTTTTGATCAAACCAAGCTTCTTCTTCACCAAAACCCCAATTCCCTCTCTAGAACTCTCTCTCTCTAGATATTTGAGAGTGTTTGTGGATGTGAAATATGATCCAAAAGTGAATCCAAACCAGCTGATATGGCCTGAGATCTGGCCTCATGTGAAAAGACCAAAATGCCCTTCATTAAACTCAAAATAGAAAAAGACAGGATTCTGTCGCAGGGTGTGCGCGGCGCGCACCCATGTCTGGGTAGAATCTGAGCTTGGTTTAATTATGCAATACTTCCTGCACTCTATGTAGCATAATTACACGTCCGCATAATAAATATTAGGGTCTTACAAAAACTCTAATTCGTGATTTGGTTAAAAAGTGAAAGATACAGAGGTGTCGAGCTGTATACATGAATATTTGGATAAAAAAATTGATCAGTTACAAACAGATGAATATGATAATTGAGAATGAGATTGTAAAGTTGATTGGTATCCCTTAACAGCTGGAAATGAATCACGTTTTATGTCAATATGAGTCGACAAGGAATCACTTCAGCAACAGGAATAAACAAACAAAAATAAAATAGAGAAAGGAAAGGATAACAGAATTCAATTGTGTAAGGATTCGTTCGTACCAATTAGTCAGACAGAAACAAACCTCCTACAGATTGACAATGATTGGAAATAGATTAGGTAATTATCTGTAGTTATGTATATTTATATATACGGTATTTTTATATATCTATCTTATAAATGTATCAGAATGTGTACTGTATTTGGTATATGTATATGTATATGTATTTGATTAGAATCTATATAAATATAAACATGTATTAATACTAATAATAAATATATAAGTAATAATAATAATATAATTAATATCAATGATAATAATATCAACAATTCTAATAGTTAGTAGTTAATAATTAATAATTTAATAATAATACTAATAATATTAATAATAATTTATTAATAACAAATAAATAATGATAATACTGATAATAATAAGTATTAATGATGATGTTCATAATAATATTAATAATAACCATATATCCGATAATAATAGTTATATTAATAATAAGGATAAATATATTTACTAATAATAATGTTAATACTGATATTTTAGCAATAACTAATGACATCTACCTCAATTAGATTATACTTTTAATCATTCTTATTTATATATAAAGTCTTTATTTTGATATTCATAGTTTTAAAATTATATTTATAATATTAATAATAAAAATATTAATAATAATACTTAATATTAATAATAATGAAAGTAATAACATCCATATAACAACTCTACGTAACGAATTTTGTATTTATATGTTTTATATAATAATATTATTAATACTGATATTCCTATTTATTTTAATGTACATGATATATTAATTATATTTTAATTTATAAGTAAGTTTAATATGTTAATATTATATCTTATTAACTATGTAATACTTAACAGCTATCTACTATTTATTATATCATATACTGATTATATATATTACAATATACATATAAAAATAATTGTACATAATATCATGTATTTATCTATAGATTCATTTTAAATTACACTTAATAGTTTTATATCTTATTTTACATTTTAATTCTAGTGTTTAAATTATATTATAGAATTTCAATTTATTACATATCCTTACATTTATTATATATATATATATATATATATATATATATATATATATATATATATATATATATATATATATGTATTTACAATAATTGTTCGTGAATCGTCGAGAGCAGTCGAAGGTCAATTGAATATACGAAATAGTTCAAACTTTTTGATACTTAACTTAACAAACTTTGCTTATCGTGTCAGAATCAAGTAAAGATTAAGTTTAAATTTGGTTGAAAATTTCTGGGTCGTCACAGTACCTACCCGTTAAAGAAATTTCGTCCAGAAATTTGAGTGAGGTGGTCATGGCTAACAATAAAAATGTTTTCATGACGAATATGAGTTGATAAACAGAGTTTCATCATTATTGATTAATATAGATAAAACGATTCGATTACGTGAAGCGTACCAGTGAAGATATCATAAAATAGTGAAATGAAGTAAATAGAGATTCGTCTTAACTTTTGACGTAGTCACGGCTGAATTTAGAAAATAAGGTGCATCTTAACTTATGACGTTGCCTTGGTTGAATTCCGGAATTCAAGGGATTTAAAGAAAATCTATGAAATCTAAAAGATTTGATTCTTCGGTGAATAAGGAAATTAAGATATCTATAATTAAATACGGTGATCTGCCTCGCTTACTCTGTCTGATATTTCCATTATAAATTAAACTCTTCCGTTCCATTATTCTCACCATTCCTATACTTCCTTTCTTAATTCATACATCCAAAAGATTGTGAAAATGCTTAATCCAATACTGATCCTTGTCCTTATCCTTACTATCGCAACAATCATTCTCCTTTTCCAACTTTCACCAGAGGAATCTATTTTCTTCTACTTCGCCCTTGGGGTTATAGTGTTTTTAATTCTCCCGTGTCTTTATGTTGCGATAAACATTGACGTACACGGTTTGTAATCACCGTGTTGTTATTGGGCTTTATATTGTCTCTTATATTTTGGAGCTCTTTGTCTTTTTATTATCTTCTCGACCTCTAGTAAAGCGAGTAATGGTACAGAATTTGTAGATATGAAATTTGGAATGAACATAGTTGATGTTCTAAGAAGGAAATTATACTGGCACAAACTTGATTTGTCAAATTACCAGAATACCTTGGAAAAGGCCGAATCATCAAGAAAAATATTTTCTTGATATGTTTAGAGGTTAAGTAGAATACAAGAGTCGTGTAACATGGCACATGATGATGTTATGATATGTGAATCATCACATCCCATTAGAAACTCAGCATGACTTACTGTAATATAATCACGTTGATCAAGTGTCATTATATTATACTAACTCATGCATCAGTTCCCACACTACTTCAAAAATATTCATAATTTAAACTCGAAAGTTTACAGAATATTGAAACAAACAGTTTCTTATATGATGTAATACTGATAGCGTGGAGAGATTAATGATTTCAGATAAGAATAGTTATGAAAATATCTTCAGAAATATGGAGGATATTTATAATGAAATATACGATGATATCTTGGAATATCTAAGATCGGAGGATGATGAAGAATATCTTCCACAAGGGTTTAGAGTAAGGAGCAAGATATTTGCTAAAGGCTTCAGCAGGCATTGAATCATTTGGATTCTTTGAAGGCAAGTTTAGTCTTTGTGATTTGTCCACGGCTTCCTTCATAGTTTCGCATAATCCGCTTTTCGGTAATAAATTTTCTATCGAGCGTTCCCAACATTCCATTCTTTATTATCAAACTTTTGACCGTTTAGACCATCTACGGTTTTGCTGTTTCCTCTGCGTTTAATGCTACCATATCTGATTCATCGGTTATCAATCTGAGGTGGTTTCAAGAGAATTGTGTTTTTAGATGATTAAACGCTGATGGTAATATGGTGGAATATAAAAAGTTTCTCGATAACAATTAAAGAGCACGCATATATATCAAGGTTATAATAAGGTTGTTTCGAACGAAAAGTCGAAGTTGACTTGCTGGAGCTGTGATAAAATTGGCTAATTCGAAAAAGAATTGCAATGTTATTTTTGGTAATAACAATGCCAAAGGAGCTAGCACAGATACGTGTTAAACGTTTACTCAAGATTATTGATCGTGTCGGACCAGTAGCTTACCGACTTGAGTTACCTCAACAACTCGCAGCTGTACATTACATTTTCCACGTCTCGAATTTTAAGAAATGTTTTGCTAAAGAAGATCTCACTATTCCGTTAGATGAAATCCAAATCAACGAAAAACTTCAATTTATCGAAGAACCCGTCGAAATAATGGATCGTGAGGTTAAAAGACTTAAGCAAAACAAGAAACCAATTGTTAAAGTTCGATGGAATGCTCGTAGAGGACTCGAGTTCACCTGGGAACGAGAAGATCAGATAAATAAGAAATACCCGCACTTATTTCCAGAAGATACATCAACACCTCCAACTGCTTAAAATTTCGGGACGAAATTTATTTAACGGGTAGGTACTGTAGTGACCCGAACTTTTCCATGTTTATATATATTAAATGAAATTTTTATTTACATGATTAAGTGTTTCCAACATGTTAAGCAATCAAACTTGTTAAGACTTGATTAATTGAAATAGGTTTCATATAGACAATTGACCACCCAAGTTGACCGGTGATTCACGAACGTTAAAACTTGTAAAAACTATATGATGACATATATATGGTTATATATATAGTTAACATGATATTATGATAAGTAAACATATCATTAAGTATATTAACAATGAACTACATATGTAAAAATAAGACTACTAACTTAATGATTTTGAAACGAGACATATATGTAACGATTATCGTTGTAACGACATTTAATGTATATATATCATATTAAGAGATATTCGTACATCATAATATCATGATAATATAATAATTTAAAATCTCTTTTGATATTATAAACATTGGGTTAATAACATTTAACAAGATCGTTAACCTAAAGGTTTCAAAACAACACTTACATGTAACGACTAACGATGACTTAACGACTCAGTTAAAATGTATATACATGTAGTGTTTTAATATATATTCATACACTTTTGAAAGACTTCAAGATACTTATCAAAATACTTCTACTTAACAAAAATTCTTACAATTACATCCTCGTTCAGTTTCATCAACAATTCTACTCGTATGCACCCTTATTCGTACTCGTACAATACACAGCTTTTAGATGTATGTACTATTGGTATATACACTCCAATGATATGCTCTTAGCAGCCCATTTGAGTCACCTAAAACATGTGGGAACCATCATTTGGCAACTAGCATGAAATATCTCATAAAATTACAAAAATATGAGTAATCATTCATGACTTATTTACATGAAAACAAAATTACATATCCTTTATATCTAATCCATACACCAACGACCAAAAACACATACAAACACTTTAATTCTTCAATTTTCTTCATCTAATTGATCTCTCTCAAGTTCTATCTTCAAGTTCTATGTGTTCTTCATAAATTCCAAAAGTTCTAGTTTCATAAAATCAAGAATACTTCCAAGATTGCAAGTTTACTTCCAAGTTTTCTAAATCCATTCCAAGTAATCATCCAAGATCAAGAAACCTTTGTTACTTACAGTAGGTTATCTTTCTAATACAAGGTAATAATCATATTCAAACTTTAATTCAATGTCTATAACTATAATAATCTTATTTCGAGTGGAAATCTTACTTGAAATTGTTTTCGTGTCATGATTCTGCTTCAAGAACTTTCAAGCCATCCAAGGATCCTTTGAAGCTAGATCCATTTTTCTCATTTCCAGTAGGTTTATCCAAGGAACTTGAGGTAGTAATGATGTTCATAACATCATTCGATTCATACATAAAAAGCTGTCTTATTCAACGTTATAAACTTGTAATCACTAGAACATAGTTTAGTTAATTCTAAACTTGCTCGCAAATAAAGTTAATCCTTCTAACTAGACTTTTAAAATCAACTAAACACATGTTCTGTATCTATATGATATGCTAAATTAATGATTTAAAACCCATAAACACGATAAACACCATAAAACTGGATATACGCAGTCGTAGTAAAATCGGGGGCTGTTTTGGTTGGGATAATTAAAAGCTAAGAAGAACTTTGATTTAAAAGCTATACTTCTGGAAAAATGATTTTTCTTATGAACATGAAACTATATCCAAAAATCATGGTTAAACTTAAAGTGAAAGTATGTTTTTCAAAATGATCATCAAGATGTCGTTCTTTCGACGGAAATGACTACCTCTTTCAAAAACGACTTGTAACTTGTATTTCTGACTATAAACTTATACTTTTTCTATCTAGATTCATAAATTTAAGTTCAATACGAAACCGTGGCCACTGGAATCACTCAAAATGAATTAGAAACGAAGAAATGGCGAGTAAAACAAGATTGATAAAAACTACTCATTTTACCTACGTGAAAGTTAGTAAAAAATCTATTCCAACCATAACCTAATCAACTTATATTGTATATTATGTAATCTTGAGATACCATAGACACGTATAAAATGTTTCGACCTATCATGTCGACCCATCTATATATATATTGCGGAACAACCATAGACACTCTATATGTGAATGTTGGAGTTAGCTATACAGGGTTGAGGTTGATTCCAAAATATATATATAGTTTGAGTTGTGATCAATACTGAGATACGTATACACTGGGTCGTGGATTGATTCAAGATAATATTATCAATTTATTTCTGTACATCTAACTGTGGACAACTAGTTGTAGGTTACTAACGAGGACATCTGACTTAATAAACTTAAAACATCAAAATGTATTAAAAGTTTTGTAAATATATTTTGAACATACTTTGATATATATGTATATATTGTTATAGATTTGTGAATCAACCAGTGGCCAAGTCTTACTTCCCGACGAAGTAAAAATCTGTGAAAGTGAGTTATAGTCTCACTTTTAAAATATAATATTTTTGGGATGAGAATACATGCAGGTTTTATAAATGATTTACAAAATAGACACAAGTACGTGAAACTACATTCTATGGTTGAATTATCGAAATCGAATATGCCCCTTTTTATTAAGTCTGGTAATCTAAGAATTAGGGAACAGACACCCTAATTAACGCGAATCCTAAAGATAGATATATTGGGCCTAACAAACCCCATCCAAAGTACCGAATGCTTTAGTACTTCGAAATTTATATCATATCCGAAGGGTGTCCCGGAATGATGGGTATATTCTTAAATATGAATCTTGTTAATGTCGGTTACCAGGTGTTCACCATATGAATGATTTTTATCTCTATGTATGGGATGTGTATTGAAATATGAAATCTTGTGTTCTATTGTTACGATTTGATATATATAGGTTAAACCTATAACTCACCAACATTTTTGTTGACGTTTAAAGCATGTTTATTCTCAGGTGAATACTAAGAGCTTCCGCTGTTGCATACTAAAATAAGGACAAGATTTGGAGTCCATATTTGTATGATATTGTGTAAAAACTGCATTCAAGAAACTGATTTCGATGTAACATATTTGTATTGTAAACCATTATGTAATGGTCGTGTGTAAACAGGATATTTTAGATTATCATTATTTGATAATCTACGTAAAGCTTTTTAAACCTTTATTTATGAAATAAAGGTTATGGTTTGTTTTAAAAATGAATGCAGTCTTTGAAAAACGTCTCATATAGAGGTCAAAACCTCGCAACGAAATCAATTAATATAGAACGTTTTTAATCAATAAGAACGGGACATTTCAGTTGGTATCCGAGTGTTGGTCTTAGAGAACCAGAATTTTGCATTAGTGTGTCTTATCGAGTTTGTTAGGATGCATTAGTGAGTCTGGACTTCGACCGTGTTTACTTGAAAAAAAAAAAAAGATTGCTTAACAAATTTTGTTGGAAACTATATATTTTTAACATGTGAATATTATGTGATATATTAATCTCTTAACGTGTTTGATATTATGTGATAGATGTCTACCTCTAGAACTAGTCCCATTGACTCACCTAATAATAATGAAGAGTCAAATGTAAATTGGAATGATTCGTGGACTGATTCACAAGTTCTCGAAGAGGAACCGGAAGAAGATTCGGAACCGGAAGAAGAATCGGAACCGGAAGAAGAACCAGTGGGGGAAATAATAAAACGGTTAAGTAGAAGAAAATCCTCAACCAACCGACCAAAGTTAATTATGGTCAACGGTGTTTCCGCCAAGGAAGCAAAATATTGGGAGGATTACCAATTCTCCGATGAATCGGATCCCGACGAGGATTCCGATGATGTTATAGAAATTACCCCAACTGAATTTAAAAAGGCAAAAGAGAACAATAAGGGAAAGGGCATAAAAATAGAGAAATCTGATTCTAACCCCGATGAACTTTATATGTATCGTCAACACCCGTATTTCTTAAGTTGTAACAATAACCCGGGAACCTCTAAACCACCAGGTTTTTCTAGACCAATGTGGAAAACGACGGCTCGTATTAGGGGAACATCATATATCCCTAAAAACTTAGCAAAAAGAACCAAGTTCGAAAAAGAAGAAATGAGTGAGTCGGAATAAGATAGTTGTATTTGTGCGGTGTAATATATGTAATATAGTGTGCTTATGCTTTACGATATATGTAAAAATTGCTTATATTAATAAGTATCTTTTATGAATCTAACTCTTGTCTATTTTACAGAATAAACATGCTTTCAAGTGTCAACCAAAAGGTTGGTGAGTTCATTAGTTTATCATAAACATTCATTTCCATCATTTTAATAGACCACAAGATTTTCATTTTTCATTTCTCATAAATATACGTCCCATGCATTGAGACAAAAATCATTCATATGGTGAATACCTGGTAACCTACATTAACAAGATGCATATAAGAATATCCCCTATCATTTCAGGAAATCCTTCGGACATGATAAAACAACATCGAAGTACTAAAGCATCCGGTACTTTGGATGGGGTTCGTTAGGCCTAATAGATCTATCTTTAGGATTCGCGTCAATTAGTAGATCAGTTTACTAATTCTTAGGTTACCAAGAAAAAGGGGCATATTCGGCTTCGATCATTTACCCATATAATGTAGTTTCAATTACTTGTGTCTATTTCGAAAAACATTTATAAAAAATTGCGCATGTATTCTCAGCCCAAAAATATAAAGGGTAAAAAGACAAATGAAACTCACAATACTGTATTTTGTAGTATAGTTTTGTATATTATATATTTAATTTGTATATATATTTGAAAATAATTATTATTTGTATATATATATATATATATATATATATATATATATATATATATATATATTATATATGAGTATCTATATATATATTTTAAAAATACCTAAATGGTTATATATGAGTATCTATATAAAGATTGTTAATATAACTAATTCATACTTATACGTAATATTACTTATAAGGGTATTTTTATATACATAATAATATATAATATTAATAATAGTAACTAAAGGTCGTATTTGATTATAATGATAATATTAATAATAATAATAATAATAATAATAATAATAATAATAATAATAGTGTTAATAATTCTATAAATGATACTATAAATGATAGTTTTTATAATGAATCTCATAATAATGATAATAACAGTAGTTTATAATACAATAAATAATTTAATAGTAATGGTAATAAAAATAATAATTTTGATAATAATACCTAATACTTACTAATAATAACAATTATAACAGTTTTTATTTCTAATGATAGTCTTAATAATAATACTTTTGTTAATAATAATAATAATAAAAATTCAAAAATGATACTAATACTAATGTTAATGATAATTATAATAGTTTGTATTATTGTCATACCAACAATAATAAAAATAGATCTTATTCGTAATAATACTTATAATAATCATAGCGATGGTAAACTTTAATAATCTTGTAATAATAATAATTTCGATAATGATATTAATACTAATCCTAAATGATATTAATAATAATAATAATACTAATACTTAATAATAATATCAATCAATAATAACAATAATAACAATAAAAATAACAATCTATAATAATAATAATAATAATAATAATAATAATAATAATAATAATAATAATAATAATAATAATAGAAAATGGAACTACCTCAAAAAAAAGTCTTAAAAAGAAAACTGTCGCGAACGAGACTCGAACCCGAAACCTCTCGCATATTCGTAACCAGCCTTAACCATTGCTCCGTTAAACTTTTCTGAATTATATTACACCCGATATAATATATCCTGTATAATTTCTGTTAAACTTCTTCTTCCTCAATAAATCAAACGACCCGTTAACCATACAGAAAGTTTAGGATTTGAATTAACACTTTCCTACAGAGTATAATCGATCAATAAATGTCTTTGAATTACTTGAAAAGCAAAAAAAAAAATTATAAAGAAAACGCTGCTACTGCAGCTTACGGTGTTCTTCAAAAAAAAAAATATGATTTCGATTTTAGAAACGTATTAGACCAAAGTTATAACACGAAAAAGATTGTAATCCATTCCTATAAACTATTGGAATCATTTATTGAACTTGAATTACAATATATAACTCGAATTTAATTGATGAACAACAGTTGACTTTTTAAAACCAAAAGTTTGACTCACAAATTCGTTCTCGATAAAAAGAATTAGGATCTGCAACTTTGCAGATAGTTTAGACTAAAGATTTATAACAACATTGTATTTATAGATTTTTGAATAAAACTCTAATTCGTGATTTGGTTAAAAAGTGAAAGATACAGAGGTGTCGAGCTGTATACATGAATATTTGGATTAAAAAATTGATCAGTTACAAACAGATGAATATGATAATTGAGAATGAGATTGTAAAGTTGATTGGTATCCCTTAACAGCTGGAAATGAATCACGTTTTATGTCAATATGAGTCGATAAGGAATCACTTCAGCAACAGGAATAAACAAACAAAAATAAAATAGAGAAAGGAAAGGATAACAGAATTCGATTGTGTAAGGATTCGTTCGTACCAATTAGTCAGACAGAAACAAACCTCCTACAAATTGACAACGATTGGAAACAGATTAGGTAATTATATGTAGTTATGTATATTTATATATACGGTATTTTTATATATCTATCTTATAAATGTATCAGAATGTGTACTGTATTTGGTATATGTATATGTATATGTATATGTATTTGATTAGAATCTATATAAATATAAATATGTATTAATACTAATAATAAATATATAAGTAATAATAATAATATAATTAATATCAATGATAATAATATCAACAATTCTAATAGTTAGTAATTAATAATTAATAATTTAATAATAATACTAATAATATTAATAATAATTTATTAATAACAAATAAATAATGATAATACTAATAATAATAAGTATTAATGATGATGTTCATAATAATATTAATAATAACCATATATTCGATAATAATACTTATATTAATAATAAGGATAAATATATTTACTAATAATAATGTTAATACTGATATTTTAGCAATAACTAATGACATCTACCTCAATTGGATTATACTTTTAATCATTCTTATTTATATATAAGGTCTTTATTTTGATATTCATAGTTTTAAAATTATAATTATAATATTAATAATAAAAATATTAATAATACTACTTAATATTAATAATAATGAAAGTAATAACATCCATATAACAACTCTACATAACGAATTTCGTATTTATATGTTTTATATAATAATATTATTAATACTGATATTCCTATTTATTTTAATGTACATGATATAGTAATTATATTTTAATTTATAAGTAAGTTTAATATGTTAATATTATATCTTATTAACTATGTAATACTTAACAGCTATCTACTATTTATTATATCATATACTGATTATATATATTACAATATACATATAAAAATAATTGTACATAATATCATGTATTTATCTATAGATTCATTTTAAATTACACTTACTTGTTTTATATCTTATTTTACATTTTAATTCTAGTGTTTAAATTATATTATAGAATTTCAATTTATTACATATCCTTTCATTATATATATATATATATATATATATATATATATATATATATATATATATATATATATATATATATATATATATATATATATATATATATATATATAACAACAATTGTTCGTGAATCGTCGAGAGCAGTCGAAGGTCAATTGAATATATGAAACAGTTCAAACTTTTTGAGACTCAACTTAACAGACTTTGCTTATCGTGTCAGAATCAAGTAAAGATTAAGTTTAAATTTGGTTGAAAATTTTCGGGTCGTCACATCAAGCATCAAAACATAACACTCTAGATAAGACGATCACATATCACGTACCCTCACATGGTGATAAAACACCCGGTACACACTATCCCACTAACATGCACGCGCAAGGGAACGGTACTCGCACAATGACCGCTGGTACTCTCATAAATGACCGAAAGTGTGCATACGCCTTGTAACACTAACCCCTAGGTGGTATCGAACTCACGAACTTAAACCCACCTAACATGCCCATACACACATGATGATATGGTATTGAACGCCATAACTTTAAACCCATATCACATGCCAACACGATGTAGTATCGAACACGCGAACTTTAAACCCACATCGCATCCACGCTCTTTCGGCCTCGATTACTCAACGAGTAGTGTAACATCGCGCCCTGCTACAAGATAGTGAATCCTGACGGATAACATTAACCGTACCACCGTGAACAAATAAATCTTATACATATACGCATAATCATTCTACTCACTAGAACGCTATCACATCCAATGTCCCATGGGTCGCACTCGAGCGATCTTAACGACCCAATACCAACCAAATGCCTTACGCACAAAAGACTCACATCATATAGTCAAAGCATCACACATTAACCACACACTCTACCGAGTGCACCACAAAACCACAAAGGTAAGCCGCCGCTCGCTACAACTTATCTTCGACGGAGAATAAAGTTAGCTAAGGCTTACATACACACCGCATGCTATAACAAAATGTACAACACACGAACATCACACTAAAAGTTACTGAACGTCTTCTCGTGACGCCCGCTACTGCTAGCTCGGGACACTTAGCCGTTCGATGTCCTTCTCCCGACAATTGAAACACACAACGCCACTACTTACCGATACCGGGAACTCCTAAAACTTGTGCCCTCTTTCACCATAATTGAAACACCTAGACACGCTAGCGCCTGATACTCTGTGATAGCCTAACCTAATCCATCTGGATGAAGTCATCAACAATTGATTCCATTGCGAGGTATTTGACCTCTATATGATACATTTTACAAACATTGCATTTGTTTTTCAAAGACAAAATTTCTTTACATCGAAAGTTGACGGCATGCATACCATTTCATAATACATCCAACTATAATTGACTTAATAATAATCTTGATGAACTCAACGAATCAAATGCAACGTCTTTTAAAATATGTCATGAATGACTCCAAGTAATATCTCTAAAATGAGCAAATGCACAGCGGAAGATTTCTTTAATACCTGAGAATAAACATGCTTTCAAGTGTCAACTAAAAGGTTGGTGAGTTCATTAGTTTATCATCAATATTCATTTCAATCATTTTTATAGACCACAAGATTTTCATTTCCATTTTTCATAAATATACATCCCATACATAGAGATAAAAATCATTCATATGGATTGAACACCTGGTAACCGACATTAACAAGATGCATACAAAATATCCCCATTCGGATATGATAAAATCGAAGTACTAAAGCAGTTCAAATTCTCTGACTGGGGCTTGTTAGTGCCCATAGATCTATCTTTAGGATTCGCGTCAATTAGGGGGTCTGTTCCCTAATTCTTAGGCTACCAAGCAAAAAGAGGCATATTTGATTTCAATCATTCAACCATAGAATGTAATTTCAATTACTTGTGTCTATTCCGTCAAATATTTATAAAATCGCATGTATTCTCAGTCCCAAAAATATATATTGCAAAAGCATTTAAAAAGAGAGTAATGAAACTCACAATACGATATCTTGTAGTAAAAATATTCATAGGACGGAAGTGAACAATGCAGGGTTGGTCTCGGATTCACGAACCTATATCAGTTATATATATATTAATACATATAATTTTAATCGAACAAATTTACATATTTATAGTGATATAACTGTTATCTTAATTATGTTTCATTAAAAACCTAATAAGTTACATTTATTAATATTTATTATAAAAATATTAATATAGTTATGTTATATGTAGTAAATATAGTTTTACATAACTAATAGTTATTTGATAAAATAATGTTGATAATAATAAATAAAAAGTTGTTTCATCCTATAATAATAATAATAATAATAATAATAATAATAATAATAATAATAATAATAATAATAATAATAATAATAGTTATAATGATAATTTTTAAAAAACTTATACTTTTAATGATAATGAATAATAGTAATAATAACTATACAAAAATAATGATTTACTAATAATAATAATACTAATATTTATATAACTATCATGATAATAATACTACTAATAATGATATTCATAATAATAATGATAATAATAATGATAATAATAATAATAATAATAATAATAATAATAATAATAATAATAAAATGATAATATTAATAAATGAATAGATAAGTAACTACCTCAAAGGAGTAGTCCTAAAAAAATGCCCAAGTCCGGGTTCGAACTCGGGACGTCCCGCTAACCCGATAACATCCTTAACATTACGCTATGTGTTTCAATTCTGAAATAACACCCAACTTGAATTGTTTTTAACCTTTACTTCTGTATCCTTCTTCTTCTTTTTCTAAAAAAAATGCCCGAACCCAGGCTCGAACCCAAGATCTCTCGTTAAACTAACACTCGCCCACACCATTGGACCGTTTGTTTCTTTCTGTTTAACTAGGATTTTAAATCCTTTTAACTAGCTTCCTGTTTTCATCTTCTTCTTCCTAACCTCAACTATAATCATCATTGATTTTATTATCAACCTGTACCATCCTCAAACCTTTATCATAATCATCTATCACTATTCTAATTATCATCTCTCATCATTTTCTATCATTACCATAATCATATAAGATTACAATCACTAAACCAAGTTGGGTTTGGTTTGGTTTGTGTGGTTTGTTTGTTGATCAAGTAAGAAAGAAGAAAAAAAATCACGATGGCTTCTACATTCATGGCCCAATTAGCACATGAAATACGACCCATCTATAAAGCTGTTAGTCTTCAGCCCAATAATAATTGATTTTCATAATATGTATTTGTTGAATTGCCAAAGTGGGGTATGATATAAAAAAGATTCTCGTGTCTGTTGCTTTCTAGCCCCTCATGTAAATCATTACTACTGTATCATTACAGCAACAACTTAGAATGTATTAAAGTCAAAACAGAAACATGAACTGGGATTAAATTACATAGGTCGCGTATATTATCACACGTATCGCGTAATTATGCTTTTGAATTCAAATTAGAACATCAAAATTACACGTTCCGCGTAATGTTTGTTGCATAATACACGTTTCGCATATTTTTGGTAATGGTGGGCTGTACGAAAAATAAACAGGAAACAAAAAATGAAATAATCTGTAAAGGTGATAGTCTTGGTTGTGTTGAGTGTTCGGTGGTGGTTTGTTCTTGATTTAAAACAGAAACAACAAAAGAAATGGTGATGAACCGATGGTTTAAAACAGAAATAAAAGTTGCAGGTGAAGTTGGCGGTTTTCAAGGTGGTGGTGACTTGTTGTGGTGGTCGATGGTGGGTGAACCAAGGTGGTGGTTTTCGAGTAGCATTAGCAAGTTTTCACACATGTATTGAGGTTGGTGATCATGGTGGTGGTTGCAAGAAGTGGCGGGTGTTGGGTTATATGTTGGTGAAGTGGTGATAAGGTGATGAAGATGGTGGAGGTTTTGGTGTTGAGGATTTGGTTGACCGAAATAAAAGCAACACAGAGCAATGATGGTGGTTATATGGTGATGAAGGTGTCGGTTATGGTGTTCTAGTGGCGATAGATTTCGATAGATTTTGGTTACAAGGTGGTTCATGGGATGGCGTGGGTGGTGGTAAGAAGGGTGTTGGATTATTTGGTTTGGTAATCACGTTCGTTAATCACAAGTTCAAGTGATCATAATATTTGTGTTGATTTGTGTTATTGTACATGGTGATGAGTTTTGGGTATTGGCCAGAATAATTGATATGTATATATAATAAAAAAGGCAAGTTGTAGGTGATTTAAATGGAAGACAAGAGAAAAGAAAAAGATAGAAGCAAGTAATAGTTCTAGGTTCTTAGTGGGTTGAAGAAGAGAGAACGTGAGATGTTAAGGTTTTTGGATTTAATAGTTAACAACGAATAAAAGTGACATCCATGGTTTGAGCAGAGAATACCTAAATGATGGTGAGGTGGTGATCATATTATAGAAAAAAATAAAAACAATAAAAGAGTAACAAGGTGATGTTTGTAATTTGGAAATGGGTTTTCTGCGTTTTTATGCTAGGTAAGTATATATATAGCTAACATATATATATATATATATATATATATATATATATATATATATATATATATATATATATATATATAGCTAAGTATATATATATATATATACTTAGCTAAGTATATATATATATATATATATATATATATATATATATATATATATATATATATATATATATATATATATATATATCTCTCTCTTAAACTTGTGAAGAAGAAATAAAGTAAACAGAGTATTCCTCAATTATGAAATAATTGTCATGGAGATAATAGTATATGAGATGGATGATTAAGAAGTCATAAAGCAAAAGTAAAATAGTATCCATAATTTAACCTCGTGTATTTAAATTGTCTAACACTACCGACAATTAATTAGGGTACTATTTCATACTCTGTTGCTATTTAGTGGGGGACGAAAGTGTTTAGAAAAATTCTATATTTTTAAATTAACTATATTTATTTATTTTGGTCATTATGGTATAACATTTGATCCTTAATTTATTAAATAAAAATTACATCAACTGTCCCTCTCAATTCTGAGTAAAATATAAAAAGTTCTAAAATTTAACAAACAACTCCTAAATACATTTTTAGTAAGTCTATAATTTATAGAACTCATTTTCGGTTTACCATTTATTTTAAAATCACATAAGTTCCTTCTTAACTCATTTACTATTCATTTAATAACTATTGAGCATTACCATCGTTATGAAATGAATTCGAAATTACAAAATATATATTTAATATACTTTATTTATATATATATATAGATATATTTTAAATAATAATTATTATAATATCCTATTTTTATTTTATTAATTTTTTGTAACAACAACATATAATACTTCAAATTATATTTCGAATTATTATTTATATATACATACATACATATCTATTTACAATTAATTATTCGTTAATCGTCGAGAGTAGTCGAAGGTCAATTGAATATATGAAATAGTTCAAACTTTTTCGAGACTCAATATTACAGACTTTATTTAACGTGTCAAAATCATATAAAGATTAAGTTTAAATTTGGTTGGAAATTCCCGGGTCATCACAGTACCTACCCGTTAAAGAAATTTCATCCCGAAATTTAATAGAGGTCGTCATGGCTAACAATAAGATTGTTTTCATGACGAATATGAGTTGATAAATAGAGTTTTATCATCATTGATTAATACGAATAAGACAATTCGATTACTCGAAGAGTACGAATGAAGCTATCACTAAATAGTGAAATGAGAAAGACAAGTTTCATCATAACTTTCGACTAGTCATGGTTGAATTCTGGAATTCATGGGATTAAAGAAAATCTTCGAAATCTATAAGATATGATTCTTCGGTAATTGAGAAAATTAGGATCTTTTTAATTAAATGCGATGATCTTCCTCGATTGCTCTGTCGGATGTTTCCATTATAAATTTACCTCTTCCGTTTTGTTATTCTCACCATTCCTATACTTTCTTCCTTAATCCATACTTCTAAATATTATAAAAATGCTTAATCCAGTACTGATCCTTGTCCTTCTTCTGACAATCGCTTCTGTCTTCCTCGTTTTTCATCTACCACCGGAAGAATCTGTTTTCTTCTACTTTGCCCTTGGGGTTATAGTGTTTTTAATTCTCCCGTGTCTTTATGGTGCGATAAATATTGACATACACGGTTTGTAATTTATGTGTTGTTATTGGGCTCGATATTTTCTCTTATATTTTGGAGCTCTTTGCCTTTTTATTATCTTCTCGACCTCTAGTAAAGCGAGTAACGGTCCGGAATTCGTAAGTATGGAATTTTGAATGAACTTAATGTTCTAAACAAGAAAGAACGTAATCGCACGATTTGATTTGTCAATTTACTTGAATCACTGAGAATAGAACTATCAAGAATATACTTTCTTGATATGTTCAGAAGTTAAGCAGAATGAAAGAGTTATGTAACATGGCACGTGATGACATATAATCTGTAAATAATCACGTTCCATTAAAAACTCAGCATGACTTACTGTAATATAATCACGTTGATCAAGTGTCATTATATAATACTAACTCATGCTTCAGTTCCCAACACTACTTCAATAACATTCGTATTTTAAGTTCAAATTTTTTTAGAATTTTAGAAACTAAAACTGTTTCTTTTATGATGTAATACAGATAATGCGGAGAGATAAATAATATCGGACAAGAATATTTATGAAAATATCTTCAGAAATATTGAGGATATTAATAATGAAATATACAATAATATCTTAGAATTTTAGAATCAAATTGTGATGAAGAAATTCATTCACGATGATTTAGAGTGATTAAGCAAGGTATTCGCTAAAGATTTCATCAGAAACAGAATCATTTGGATTCTTTATGTACAAGTTTAGTCCTTGTGATTTGTTCAGAGTCTCCTTCATTGTTTTGCATAATCCGCTTTTTGGTACCAAATTTTCTATTGAGCATTTCCAACACTCCATTCTTTATCATCATACTTTCGATGGTTAAGGTCGTTTACAGTTGTCTACAGTTTTTGCTGCTTCATTCAGCTTTTTCAAAAGTTGGAGTATCGATTCGTAAACTGGGTGCTTTTCAGAATTTTAGAATGGAAGGTCATAATTCTAAGAGATAAATGAAATATGTATACATATAACTGTTGTTGTAGAAATGCTGCGAGATTTGAAATAGTGATTGGTGATTCCCGGTATTTGGTATGACAATTATTGTTTCAAAAAAAATGTGGATGAGCACATGATAGAGTTTTAATGAACAATATAATGGTTTTTTTTTCGGAGAGACTTAAGCTAACGAATAATGAAGTTGCTAGTAAGTTTACTGCTAATGTGGTGGAATATAAATGGTTCTCCAGTAACGATGATGAAAGGGGCAAACGTATATATCAAAGTTATAATAAGACTATTTTGAAATAAAGTCGAAGTTGACTTGCTGGAGCTGTGAAAATTTGCTACTTTGGAAAGGGATTGCAAAGTTTTTATTTTTGGAATAACAATGCCAACGGAGTTAGCACAAATACGTGTTAAACGTTTACTCAGGTTCCGAGTGTTTTCAGGTGCATAACTATATGCATCAATCTTTTCTTTCGTAGATGAAGTGCGGTTGGTTCATCATCTCGATTGAGGAGTTTTCAAGAATCATGAAAGGTTTGAACGCAGATTGTAATCGTCAAGATACAAACAAGGTTTAAGATGAAATCAAGTGGCAAACTTGAAGGAATGTTTTCTAATGACCCGTCCTAATCCATCTGGACGAATACATTACATTTGGTTACATCGTGAGGTACTTGACCTCTATCTGATACATTTTACAAACATTGCATTCGTTTTTAAAAGACAAACTTTCATTACATCGACAGTTGATGGCATGCATACTATTTCATAATATATCCAACTATAATTGACTTAGTAACAATCTTGATGAACTCGACGACTCGAATGCAACGTCTTTCGATATATGTCATGAATGACTCCAAGTAATATCTCTAATATGAGCAAATGCACAGCGGAAGATTTCTTTCATACCTGAGAATAAACATGCTTTCAAATGTCAACCAAAATGTTGGTGAGTTCATAGGTTTATCATAAAACAATAAAATTTATCATTTTGATAGACCACAAGATTTAAATCCTGCATGGTACAAATTGGCCCGAATCCTATACCTACCTGTAATGTACATGCGATATCTTTTAAATACAGTACACCTTTCTCGTGTACGAAATCATCTTTCATAAATCTTAGTAACCGTACACATATCTTGTGCACAAAAATAACATACACATAACCTGTGTATAAAATCATTCTCTCGATACATAACATTCACTTTTCATTGCTTTCATAACTTGGCTTGGTAACCGACCTTAACATATAATGCGCATAATAATATCCCCAAAACAGAACATCTCATCTGTATAATAATCATATAAACTTCGAAGTACTAAACACTACGTCCACTAGCCCTTCCGTCTAGTGAACATTCTGGGTGGGGGTGTCAAACCCGGTAGCTACCTTTAGGATTTGCGTCAATTAGGCGTGCACTAATTCTCAAAATTAGTGATGTTCCCTAATTCTTAGGTTACCAAGCAATAATAATCAGGGAAAAAATATTCATATCAATTGTGGCAATTATCACGTCTACATAATTCAATGGTGGCAATTATCACGTCCACATAATTCATTCGAGGAATGTTTTTCTTGTGTCTATCTCGTCAAACATTTATAAAAGCATTTCATGTATTCGCAGTTCAAAATGTATTTCAAAAGCATTTAATAAAACAGTTGTAAAAGTAGCGCATGTATTCTCAGTCCCAAAAACAGTAAAATGGAGCAAATGAACTCACAATCCAATATTTTGTAGTAAAAATATTCATACAACGAAACTGAACAATGCAGGGTTGGCCTCGGATTCACGAACCTATATCAGTTATATATATATTAATACATATAATTGTAATCGAACAATTTATATATTATTGTTAATGATATAATCGTTATATTAATAAATTATATGTTTCATTAATAATTAATCTAAATTTTTTTATTTTATGTACTTTAGATAAGTATTTATTATAAAACGTTAATATAGATATGCTATATATATTAACCATAGTGTTATATAACTAAAAATCATTTGATAAAATAATAATAATAATTACAATAATATTAAAAAATAATTTTAGAATACAACCTTTGAAGAAAAACAAGCTTCTAAAAAGAATATAACTCTGCATGGGCTCGAACACGCGATCTCCTAGGAACTTAACAGCGTACTTAACCACCTGGCTACCAATGCGATTATATCAATTTGTGAAATTATTAATATATATTGTTTTGTATAAGTCTGATCTTGAAACCCAAGCCCCATTTTAAGAGCCCGATAGCTAGCCCAAAGTAATAATTATTCAAGCCCAAGATAGTTGGCCCAAGTTGTTGAGTTAAATAACAAAAATTTTCGCAGCAAGCTGGGATTGAACCTCTAACATCTCGTTCCCCAACCATACTCCCAACCATTCCTCTGTTTCGTATTATCTGATTTAATTGATACCTAAATTCTTTTAACCCCTTCTATTCTGTTCTCTTTTTCATAACAAAACCCATTTAATCCTCTCCTTCTCAATCACCATCACCAACCCTCGTACATCATCATTATCTTCACAATCACACTCATCAACTTCGCTCATCACAACAGTATCACCATGTTCCTTCTTTGCGTAAAAAAATATAATATATAAATTGTAGCTGCAGTCGACTGTCGCCCTTTAAACTATCATCATCTT
Source organism: Rutidosis leptorrhynchoides (assembly GCF_046630445.1). Lineage (NCBI taxonomy): Eukaryota > Viridiplantae > Streptophyta > Magnoliopsida > Asterales > Asteraceae > Rutidosis > Rutidosis leptorrhynchoides. The sequence continues at coordinate 298,349,441 of NC_092338.1, read as the reverse complement.
TATAGTTTTCTCTGCAACACGAGGTGGCAGCAATAGTATACGGTAGTGACAATAGGAAAATTATAGCTGTAGCAGCAGTAATAGAAGTTAGAGTTTATGGTTGGTGTTGGTTGCGAAACAAAAATGAAATAGGTGATGGTGGTGATGGTTCGTGTAATAACCGATGGTGGTGGTCTTTGTGGTGGTCAACGATGGTTTGAGGTTTCAACGAAGTGAGAGGGAGAGATATATATAGAGAGAGAAGAGGAAAATAAAGAGAGATAAGTGATGGTGAATATGGTGGTTTTTAGTGAAGGTGAAGATAGCATGGGTGCTCGATCGAAAAATGAAGGTGGCCGGTGGTTTAATGGTCAAGGTGGTGGTCGGTAACTGGTGGTGGTGTTACGGTTGTGATGGCCGTCGGTGGTGTAGGTTGTGGTGTGTAGAGTGATGGAAGGTTGTTAAATGAAGAAGAAAAAGAAGAAGGTGAGTGTAAGTTTTGTAAGTGAGTTTTTTTTTAATTTCATATATGTATGTACATATGTATGAATATGAATCAGTGGAAACAAAAGCAAAACAGTAGTGAATCATTGGTTAATTATTTGATGATGGGTTAAGAGGGATTTATGGTACTGAGTAAAACATTCTCGAACATTGAAGAGGAGAAAAGAAAAAAAATATATATAAAATAAAATAAATAATATGAAAACCATGAAATGGGTCATTTAAAAGGAATGCTTAAATAATTAGGAGTTGGTTTAAATTTAGTGTGCTCGCAATTGTGAGTTATCATATAACATGTGGTAGACTTTTTGGTAGTGGGAGACTGAAAACCAAATGGCTATTGGTCTAATAAAAGTGATTTTGGTGGGTTGTATAACAGAATGCAAAAAGTTGATGTACAAGTGTAGTTCCAATCCTCATATATATATATATATATATATATATATATATATATATATATATATATATATATATATATATATATATATATATATATATATATATATTATATTAATAATTATAATCAATCAATAACTGTAATTGAATTAAGCACAATTGAATTAAGCAGCCATAATCTTGTTAATTTATGCCAACGGTTTTAGCGCTACCCATATATCGAGCTCCGTTGTTAAACAGTGAAGGATAAAAGTTTTCTGAAAAATCTCAAAATTTTAAATTAACAATATTTATTTATTTTGGTCCTTATGGTATAAAATTGAGTCATTAATTATTGGATAAAAATTACATTAATTATTCACTCCCAACCCCAAGTAAAATATAGTTATTGTTAAAATTTATCAAATAACTTCTAAGTATATTATTATTATGCCTATAATTTTATAAAACTCATTTTTCGGATCACCGTTTATTTTAAAATCATATAAGTTTGTTTAAATAACCATTTAAATGATAAACGAGTGTTATTATTTTTTCCTAAATAAATTCAAAACCATTTATTTTCTAATTACATTATATTTACATTAACTAACAATTTAATTATTAACTCAAATAATCAAATCATATAATGCTTTATTTAATGTCTCTAATTATTATTTATATACCTATATATATACATATTTATTTACAAACAATCGTTCGTGAATCGTCAGGAATAGTCAAGGTCAAATGCATTCATGAAAAAATAGTTCCAACATTATAAGACTCGGTTTAATAGACTTTGCTTATCGTGTCAGAATCATTTACAAATTAAGTTTAAATTTGGTCGAAAATTCTCGGGTCGTCACATGTTTAGTTTCATATGTTATAATCAATATTTTAATTCATTTTAATTGTCCAATGTTAGTAGTTCACTGTTAGTAGTCCACAGTTAGTAATTCAATAATTCATATGTAGTTTAATATCTAATATTCGAATTAATTAATACGTATCGTGACCCATTGTATGCATGTCTCAGACTCGATCACAACTCAAAGTATATATATTATTTTAGAATCAACCTCAACCCTGTATAACTAACTCGATCACTACCACATATAGAGTGTCTATGGTTATTCCAAATAATATATATAGATGCATCGATATGATATGTCAAAACATTGTATACGTGTCCCGATATATAAATGCGTAAATAACAGTATTTAAATGATGATAAATAAAGTGCGTAAAATAAATAACAGAAATTAAATGACAATAAATAAAATTGCGAGAATTTAATTGCGATAAAATAAATTGCGATAATTAAAATGTAATAAGAAATTAGCAGTTAGCTAGGAACAATTAGCTAGGATTTTGTTAGCGTGGATTCTTAACAAAATTTCTCATAATTAATTTGTTTGTTTCTAACAAATTTTATTTTGTCCAATGTTTTCTTCATTATGGCACTTGTTGGATTCTGATAAGTTAAAATCCAAATATGAAATTGAATGAAAATGGTTATTCTGCGATGAACGGATTCATATATATGTGGATGTAAATAGAATAGTAAATGACTGTTGAATCAGATTCGAAGAATGTACAGTGTAACTTATTAATGTGAAATCTAAATATTCCTCGGGTATTACCTACCCGTTAAAATATTTTCACCATTAACAGTTTGTACAAAGGAGTTTTTAATTACAATCTTTATGAAAATATACATACATATATATTTTCTTCAGATGTAATCATGGATTTAATGATTCAATATAATATTAAACTCATTTGATTTTCGGTTTGAGCTAGAATAAATAATCTCTAAGACTTTAGAGATTACATAATTGCCACAGACTGTTTCTCCAATGAAGTTATAGATTAATACTTCATCGATTATTGTTGTTGGTACTCCTGGGTATCTATGGTGCGTATGTCGTTGATGTTCGAGGTACCGATTGTGATGTTGAGGTGTGGTATGCGGGTGTTGTGGATGGTGGTACTGGTCATGCTGCTGGTGCTGCTGATGGTGGTACTGTTGTTGTCGGTGCTGCTGTTGGTGCTTGTAACCTTTGCACCATATTCTCCAAAACCACTACCCGGGCGTGAAGCTCGTTGACTTCTTCCATTACACCAGGATGATTGTCGGTTCGAACGAGCGGATGAATAAGATCTAGTATCTGAGATAGTATACAGTCATGATGAGATACTCTGGAAATGAGAGAGAAAATGGTATTATGAACAGGTTCTTCGCCAAGAGGGCAATGTGGTTGATGGAAGGGATCACCTTCTTCTTGTCTCCATTGATTCAGTTGACTACGAACCCATACCAATTCATCCAGAATTGATGATGGTTGATTGGTTGGTCCATTCCGGTCACACTACTTTCGGAGCTCGAGTGAAACTCCATATCGAAATCCGAGGGACTTGAACTAGTGGCAAATTCCATTTCGTACGATTCAATAAAGGAATTTTCGATATGAAATGATTTCTGGCTATCGGATGGTATTCAAATTATATATATATATATATATATATATATATATATATATATATATATATATATATATATATATATATATATATATATATATATATATATATATAGAATAAAAGATTTCGTAGACTAAGGAGGAATTTACAGAATATGTCAGGCAAGGTTTACAGTAACAGATACGCTAAGATATGATTTAGCAGATACGCTAAGATATGAATTTTGTCTATACACTATTCATGCAATCAATGCAGTAAAATGTGTCTAGACTAAGAATGATAAGCATGTAATTTCGAACAAGAAAATGATAAGCAAAACTTTTTGACATGCAAACCAGGTTCAAGTCTAGACTCATTAATATATCCTAAAAACTATTAGGCCGAAGTCCAGACTCATTAATATATCCTAACAACTACTAGTTAGACACACTAATGCAAGACCTGGTTCGCTACGACCACCGCTCTGATACCAACTGTGATTGTCACGACCCTACTTTTTCCGTTATCTTTTTCCGTTAATTATTTAACGACCGTTAACTGTTAGTGTGCCACGTCATTTCTATGACCTATATTAATATTTTTGTGATATATATATATATATATATATATATATATATATATATATATATATATATATATATATATATATATATATATATATATATATATATATATATATATATTAATTATTATGTGTTATGTGAATATACGTATTCATATTTTAATTTATACGTTTCTACGTCTCGCGGATTTCTATCCGGTGAATCTTTTCGGTTTTTAAACCAACGGTCGAGCTTTCGGGATTTTTAAATCCTAAATATTTTAAATATGATATTTTAAGGTCATATTATTATTAGGTGTATTTATATTTATTTTTCGTCGCGCGTTTGTTATCTTTCCGGATTTTTAATCGCGTAAGTGTGTTTTCGCGTTTCGGGATTCGTTCGGGCTTTCGGGCCACAAGGACTTGAGCTTTTAGCAAGACAGGCTAGTGGGGCCCACTCCCCACCTCCCATTCGGCCGAAGTCCACCAAGGGAGGGAGTATACTCCCTTGATTTTTCCTTTTTCCATTTTATTTTGCAAAACACAAAACCTAATTCTATTTTGAGCTCTCCTCCTCCCTTCTCTCTTTTAGGCCGTCGCCACCACCACCATACATCACCATCTTCACCACTTTTTATTGCTTGGATCATCAAATCGTTTATACAATCGTGTTCCTCTCTTCGTTCTCTACGCGATCATATTCTTTGATTCTCGATTAGGGTACAAACCCTAACCCTAGATCTTTTCATATTTATTTATATTTCTGTATTTTGAGTTTATATTATTAGTATGATGTATATTAGTTGTTGTAATGTTGTTTGGATGCGTAGAATTACTCGTTTGCATATGTTTTCGGTTTGTAAATTCTGGACAGCAGTTTGATTCGTATATTCTGACTTTGTAACTGATATGAATGTTAAAATAAAGTACATAAATGAGTTCCTCTCATCAAGACATTAATTTTAGACTCCGGATTCATGTCGTTTCGATTCCCGGAGCCCTAGATATGCTTAATTTGGTTTTTGTTAAAGATTGAAAGGTGTTCTTGGCATGAACAAGGTTGGGTCCGACTTTGTGACCATCCTTGGTGTCTTTAGGGTGTTTCATTTGGTTAGGACTGATGGTGAGACGAATTTTCATGTTCGGGTCACCTAAATCCGAGCCACGGTTCACCCGTTGTGCCCGAATTACTGTTTTGAGTAAATTGTTTTCCCAAGTGTTGTCATGGCTGATATCCACGACCTAGGGACTGTTCTTGGAGTGTTCTTGAGTTCATAATTGTGTCGAGTGATTTGAGTAGGTGAAGTTGCATATGTGGCTTGCCCGAAACCGACATCCGGGGCTCAAGATACGACCCGGTGAACTTTTAAACTTAAAACTTATGGTTAATGATTAAACTTATGTTAAAATTAATGGATTTCATTATTAATTAATTACTTATGATAAAAGAAGTAATTATTATTATTTAAGACTTATGATATAAATATTTATTATATCATTTAATTATTAATTATAATTTAATTAATATTTTAATTAAACTTATGATTAATAATACTTTTATTATTAAAGGAAAATACTTATGATAAGTATTAAATTTGTTTTTGAGAAATTATTAAAAGACTTATAATAAACATTAAATAATTATTTAATTATTATAAGACTTAATTATTATTTAATTATGATTTAATTATTAAATACTTATGATTTAATAATTTTAATTAGAAACTTATGATATGATTAATAATTCATTATTAATTAATAATACTTATGATATGATTTAAAATTATTATAAATTAATAATATTTATATTATGATTAATATTTAATTAATTAATTAAATACTTATGTTATACTAATTATAACATTTCAACTTATATTAACTTTAATAATTCATTTTATTTAATTAAACTTATGTTAAGACATTATTATACACTTTTGACTTTAAATAACATTATAACCTATGTTATTATTATAACTTACACTTTTAAAATTAATGTTGACTATGTTTGACCAAGGTTGACTTTTGAGTTGACTTTCGGTTGACTTTGACTTTCAGTTGACTTCTGTTGACTTTCTAAATAAGGAAACTTTCCTAACTTCAAAACTTTCTAAAAAATAGAAATTTCTAAATTTGGAAACTTTCCAAAAATAGAAACTTTCCAAAAATAGAAACTTTCCAAAAATAGAAAACTTTCCAAAAATGGAAACCTGCTAAAAATAGAAACTTTCTAAAAATAGAAAGTGTGTGTCCTTATGCTGTTCCAATCAAACCGATGCTTGCTGAGTAATGTTCTATGCCTACTTGCAACATGTACAATAGCTATCATACTAAGACTTGGCCTAAGTTAGTTATTTATTTCGACCTGCTTTATTTATAGGTCGGCGTTGTGATCTTTCTTGATCACTTTACTTTACTTGCTGTTCGCTTGTTTGTGAGAATTCTTCAGTTGCTATTTAAGGTGAGTTATAGTCCCGTTTTTACATACTTTTCAAAGTATATTTTTGGGATGTGATTACATGCAGATTTTTATTTACGGTTAGACACAAGTAACAGTTAAATTTAATTATTCATTGTGAGTTGGACAAAAATATTCCCTAGTCTGGTAACTGTAATCATTGGTTTCTACTGGTGAACGCGAATCCTACGGATAGATCTATCAGGTTTGACAACCCCATTTCGAGCTAGTCGCGCTAGCAATTTATAATCGGAATGTTTAGTACTTCGTAATTTGTTGTAGATACACTGTCCAAGTGTATATTTTTATTGTGTTTGGCAAGGGTAAATAAAGGGTTAAGTGGTTACCAGGTGGCTCATTGATAATGGAATAATGTTTAATGTTTTCTAACATTTTTAAATCTTGTGGTCTAAAGTTTACTTATTTATTTAAACCTATAATTCACTCAACCTTTGTGTTGACAGTTTACTTGCATGTTTTCACAGGTACTTGAGTTATATGATGCTTCCGCTGTCGTTAGAAGAGTCTGCATGCATTTGGGCAGATTTTATGAAACTATTTATGAAACTTAAGCTTGCATTCTATTTTTGAATAATTTAAATTGTGGGTTTGTTGGCAAGGTTTTGTGTCAACTTTTGGATTATTAATATGTTGGGTTGTTTTAAACTACATATTTTGGTTTGTTTCCTTTTTGGGAAAACTTTTGAAATAAAAGAATGCAACTTTGTTTATTTAATTCATTTAAGTCCGATCAAGCTGTGGGACCAACTGACGGATCCGTTAAGTGTTTTGACGGGGTCGTCACATGTGGTATCAGAGCTCTGGTTGTAGGGAACTAGGCGGTCTTAATGTGGTCAACCCGTGGTTATTAGGGTGCATTAGAGTCTAGTCTACAGCCCGACCTTTTTGCTATAGCATTATTATGCATTTCATTTCGTATAAGTTATGTTATTAGCTTTCATATCTTTTTAGTATGTGGTTTGCGATTTTGCTGTTTGCAGATGTCGACTTCGAGCGATAACTCTGTTGCTGCTCCTGCTCCACCGTCTCCTGCTAGACGTCGTGCTAATCAACCAGAGATCGATGATCCTGTTCATTACTATTTTTCTACCATTACTCATATGAACCGGGCTTATAATGAGGTGACACGTATTAACGCCCTTAGTGACTGTTTGCGCACCTTGCCACATAATGAAGTTATGGACGAGATCCGTGCCGACATGGGTAACTTTATCACTTTCAAGCATAGGGTTGAGGATGCGAACCGCAAGCGTGATCGAGAAGTTAATGCTAAGTTCGAGGCTCTCGAGAGCACTGTTCGTGTGTTGAAAGAAGAGTTGGATGTTGTGAAAGGGAAGTTGCGTAAGTATGAGGATCCTGCTAAGACTCATGCTGGACCAGCTTATCACACCCGCTCTAAGCGAATGTGATGTGATTATTCATATTGATTATCTATTCCATCAGACTTAATGTCCTTTTTATACATACATTTTGGGTTATGTACGGCGTTTTGCCGAGGATTTTATTAAGATTTTGTTATGGGATATATTTTTCATTATGTATGGATGGTTATTTTTATGACATCTATTATCATTATCATGTTTTATTTCTGATGGTGTGGCTCTTGGCATGTTATATTATGCGTAATATATGTTCATGTATGTTAGGTGCTATGTATGTTGTATGATGTTATCATAAAATATGCAAGCATGTGATGGTTATTTCTATAACAATCATAACTGTCATGTTATTACTCATAGTGTTAGTTGACTAATATCTTAATGGTTAGTCTTTTCGTGTTTTGATCTATTCCTTTATGACACTAGTATTATTCTTGGTACTAACGGATGTGTTATTCTATTTTGAAGATCATGCCTCCAAGAGAGTCCACTGAAGCGCGTATGCAACGCCTGATCAATGAAGGAATTGCTGCTGCTATGGCAGCAAATGCTAATGTTAACGCCAATGTGAACAACAACCAGGTGGGATGCTCCCACAAAACTTTTATGGCTGGTTGACCCCAAGAATTCAGTGGTACGGAAGGACCAATAGGGCTTACTCGTTGGTTCGAGAAAATCGAATCTATTTTCAGGGTCAGTCGGGTCCGTGAAGAGGAAAAAGTTAGTTTCACTAGTTGCACTCTCAAGGATAGTGCCTTGACATGGTGGAACAATCTGGTTAGTAGTTTGGGAAGCGATGTAGCTTATGGATTGGCCTGGAATGATTTTAAGGAAAGATTGATCACCCGCTATAGACCTCGGGGTGAGCTTAAGAAGCTAGAGGTTGAGCTCAAGAATTTGAAAATGTATGGCACCGAGTTAGATGCCTATGAACGAAGGTTTTTCGAGTTAACTTTACTGTGTCCTAGGGTTTATGCGGATGAGGACAACAAAATTGAGGCTTACATTGATGGTTTGTCCGAGAAGATTGAACACGGGGTTGAGTCCAGTGAACCCCAGACTATTGAGGCAGCTATGTCTATGGCCCACAAACTTAATGACAAGGTGTTGAGAAGAAGCAAGACTACAGTTGTTGAAAGTAGTGAGGAGGTTGTCAAGAAGGCTGATAATGGGAAACGAAAGTGGGATAACAACCGCAATCAAAACCAAAATCAGCAGAAGAAACAGGATACCTCAGGTGCTAACAACAGAAATCAGCGTGTGTGTCCTCGTTGCTATAAAGCTCATGATGGTTACTGCACAGTTACTTGTAAGAGGTGCTCTAAGCAAGGGCACATTGCTAAAGATTGTACAGTGCTTTTGCCGGGGTCTGCTACTCCCGCGACTGGTGGTAATAATAATAATGTTGGTAATAGAGGTGGTAACGGTAACGGTAATGGGAAATCGAATAATGGAGGTAATCCAAGGGTTTGTTATGAGTGTGGGAAGCCGGGGCATTTCTGAGATGCTTGTCCCAACAAGAAGACTGCAGAGACTGCACGCGACCGAGCGTTCAACATTAATGCTAAGGATGCGGAGGAAGATCCTAAGCTTGTTACTGGTACGTTCTCAGTCAACGATTTATCAGTTTATGTTCTATTTGATTCAGGGGCTGATTTAAGTTTCGTGTCGAGTAAATTAAGTCCGAGAATTAAAACGCCGTTAACTCTCTTAGACAATACTTATGTTGTTGAAGTAGCTAATGGTAAGGAACTTACTGCTAAGGCTGTACATCGTAAGTGTAACATTAATCTGGGTGGTAGGGATTTCGAGATAGATTTAATACCGATTGAACTTGGTAGTTTTGATATTGTTATTGATATGGATTGGTTGTCCGCGAACCGTGCCGAGATCATCTGTTATGATAAGGCTATTCGTGTTACTGATGTTATTGGAGAGCCACTGATGGTCTATGGAGATAAGAAATGCGCACAGTTAAACCTTATTAGCTGTATGAAAGTTCGTAAACATCTCCGCAAAGGCTGTCATGCTATCCTTGCTCATGTTGTTGATCCTAGTAAGGAAGTAAAGAACGTTGATGACATTCATATTGTTAGGGATTTTCCCGAGGTGTTTCCCGATGACTTACCTGGCCTTCCGCCGCAACGCGCGGTAGAATTTCAGATTGATCTTGTTCCCGGCGCTGCTCCTGTAGCACGTGCTCCTTATCGTCTTGCGCCTTCTGAACTTCAAGAATTGTCAAGTCAACTCCGTGAGTTGTTAGACAAAGGTTTTATTCGTCCTAGTTTGTCCCCTTGGGGAGCTCCTGTTCTGTTTGTTAAGAAGAAGGATGGTTCTTTTCGTTTATGCATTGATTATCGTGAACTGAATAAGCTCACCGTTAAAAATCGTTATCCTCTTCCGAGAATTGATGATCTGTTCGATCAGCTTCAGGGTTCTTCTGTTTATTCAAAAATTGATCTTCGTTCTGGCTATCATCAGTTGCGTGTTAAAGAATCTGATGTTTCAAAAACTGCTTTTCGCACCCGTTACGGTCACTTTGAATTTCTTGTTATGCCGTTCGGATTGACAAATGCACCTGCTGTGTTCATGGACCTCATGAACCGTGTGTGTAGACCCTATCTGGACAAGTTCGTTATTGTTTTCATCGATGACATCCTTATCTATTCTAAGAGTGATGAAGATCACGAAGAACATTTGAGGTTAGTGCTTGATTTGTTAAAGAAAGAAGAGTTGTACGCTAAGTTCTCTAAGTGTGCTTTTTGGTTAAGAGAAGTTCAGTTCCTTGGTCACATTGTTAGCAAACAAGGAATACAAGTTGATCCTGCTAAAATTGAGGCGATTGAAAAGTGGGAAACCCCGAAAACTCCTACTCAAATTCGTCAGTTCTTAGGATTGGCAGGTTACTATCGAAGGTTCATCCAGGATTTCTCTCGTATAGCGAAACCTCTGACTGCTTTAACGCATAAGGGGAAAAAGTATGAGTGGAAGGATGAACAGGAGAATGCTTTTCAGATTTTGAAGAAGAAACTGACTACCGCTCCGATATTGTCTCTACCGGAGGGTAATGATGATTTTGTTGTTTATTGCGATGCATCACGACAAGGCTATGGTTGCGTTTTGATGCAACGAAAGAAGGTTATTGCGTATGCGTCACGTCAGTTGAAGGTTCACGAACAGAACTATACAACTCATGATTTAGAGTTGGGAGCTGTTATTTTTGCACTGAAGATTTGGAGACACTATCTTTTAGGTGTTAAGAGTACTGTGTACACCGATCATAAGAGTCTTCAACATATTCTCGATCAAAAACATTTGAACATGAGACAACGAAGATGGATTGAGACGTTGAATGATTATGATTGTGACCTTTTGTATCATCCGGGTAAAGCCAATGTTGTGGCTGATGCTTTGAGTCGTAAAGAAAGGGCTGAACCACGAAGGGTTAGAGCTTTGAATATAACAGTTAGATCAAACCTCGTTAGGCAGATTCTTGAGGCACAACAAGAAGCCTTAAAGGAGGAGAATTTCGTGAAAGAGAATGTAGCCAAGGTAGCTAAGAAGTTTGAAGTTCGAGCTGATGGTACTAGGTACTTTGCGGGACGTCTTTGGGTTCCGAAATTTGGAGGTCTTCGACAGTTAATTCTAGATGAAGCTCATAAGTCTAGATACTCTATTCATCCTGGTTCAGGAAAGATGTATCAGGATCTTAAGGAGTTGTATTGGTGGCATAATTTGAAGGGTGACATAGCTAAGTATGTGTCTAAGTGTTTGACCTGTTCTAAGGTCAAAGCTGAACATCAAAAACCGTCCGGATTGTTGGTACAACCAGAAATTCCCGAGTGGAAGTGGGAAGGAATCACTATGGATTTTATCACTAAGTTACCAAGAGTTTCGGGTGGCTACGATGTGATTTGGGTGATTGTAGATCGACTCACTAAGTCGGCTCACTTTTTGCCGATTAGGGAAACCGATTCCATGGAGAAACTCACCCGTTTGTATTTGAAAGAGATTGTTTCGAGGCATGGTGTTCCCGTTTCTATAATTTCCGACAGAGATAGTCGATTTGTATCGAGATTTTGGCAATCGTTGCAAGAAGCCTTGGGCACTAGATTGGATATGAGCACCGCTTATCATCCTCAAACGGATGGTCAAAGTGAGAGGACCATTCAGACGTTGGAAGATATGTTGCGAGCTTGTGTGATTGATTTTGGGAATGGGTGGGATAAGTATTTGCCGTTAGCTGAGTTTTCTTATAACAACAGTTACCACGCAAGTATTAAAGCCGCACCGTTTGAAGCTTTGTACGGTAGGAAGTGTAGGTCTCCTGTCTGTTGGAATGAGGTTGGGGATGCTCAACTTACAGGTCCAGAAATTATTCACGAAACTACAGAGAAGATTGTTCAAATTAAAGAAAGGTTAAGGACTGCTAGAAGTCGGCAAAAGAGTTATGCCGATAAGGGAAGGAAAGATGTTGAATTTCAAGTTGGTGATCGTGTTATGTTAAAGGTTTCGCCTTGGAAGGGTGTTATTCGTTTTGGTAAAAGAGGGAAGTTAAGTCCTCGTTTCGTGGGACCGTTTGAGATCATTGAAAGAGTTGGACCGGTGGCTTATCGTTTGAAGTTGCCACAAGAACTCAGTGCCGTTCACGATGTTTTCCATATTTCGAACTTAAAGAGGTGTTTGGCTGAATTTGATCAGACTATTCCTTTGGAGGAACTTCAAGTTGACAAGCAATTGCATTTTATTGAGGAGCCAGTTGAGATCATGGACCGAGAGGTTAAGACTCTTAAACAGAGCAGAATTCCTATTGTTCGGGTCCGATGGAACGCTAGACGCGGTCCCGAGTTCACTTGGGAGCGTGAAGACCAAATGAAGCAGAAGTACCCGCATTTGTTCTCAGATGCCGAGTCAACCCCTGCGCCTGCTTAAATTTCGGGACGAAATTTCCGTAACGGGAAGGTACTGTCACGACCCTACTTTTTCCGTTATCTTTTTCCATTAATTATTTAACGACCGTTAACTGTTAGTGTGCCACGTCATTTCTATGACCTATATTATTATTTTTGTGATATATATATATATATATATATATATATATATATATATATATATATATATATATATATATATATATATATATATATATATATATATATATATATATATATATATATATATATTAATTATTATGTGTTATGTGAATATACGTATTCATATTTTAATTTATACGTTTCTACGTCTCGCGGATTTCTATCCGGCGAATCTTTTCGGTTTTTAAACCAACGGTCGAGCTTTCGGGATTTTTAAATCCTAAATATTTTAAATATGATATTTTAAGGTCATATTATTATTAGGTGTATTTATATTTATTTTTCGTCGCGCGTTTGTTATCTTTCCGGATTTTTAATCGCGTAAGTGTGTTTTCGCGTTTCGGGATTCGTTCGGGCTTTCGGGCCACAAGGACTTGAGCTTTTAGCAAGACGGGCTAGTGGGGCCCACTCCCCACCTCCCATTCGGCCGAAGTCCACCAAGGGAGGGAGTATACTCCCTTGATTTTTCCTTTTTCCATTTTATTTTGCAAAACACAAAACCTAATTCTATTTTGAGCTCTCCTCCTCCCTTCTCTCTTTTAGGCCGTCGCCACCACCACCATACATCACCATATTCACCACTTTTTATTGCTTGGATCATCAAATCGTTTATACAATCGTGTTCCTCTCTTCGTTCTCTACGCGATCATATTCTTTGATTCTCGATTAGGGTATAAACCCTAACCCTAGATCTTTTCATATTTATTTATATTTCTGTATTTTGAGTTTATATTATTAGTATGATGTATATTAGTTGTTGTAATGTTGTTTGGATGCGTAGAATTACTCGTTTGCATATGTTTTCGGTTTGTAAATTCTGTACAGCAGTTTGATTCGTATATTCTGACTTTGTAACTGATATGAATGTTAAAATAAAGTACATAAATGAGTTCCTCTCATCAAGACATTAATTTTAGACTCCGGATTCATGTCGTTTCGATTCCCGGAGCCCTAGATATGCTTAATTTGGTTTTTGTTAAAGATTGAAAGGTGTTCTTGGCATGAACAAGGTTGGGTCCGACTTTGTGACCATCCTTGGTGTCTTTAGGGTGTTTCATTTGGTTAGGACTGATGGTGAGACGAATTTTCATGTTCGGGTCACCTAAATCCGAGCCACGGTTCACCCGTTGTGCCCGAATTACTGTTTTGAGTAAATTGTTTTCCCAAGTGTTGTCATGGCTGATATCCACGACCTAGGGACTGTTCTTGGAGTGTTCTTGAGTTCATAATTGTGTCGGGTGGTTTGAGTAGGTGAAGTTGCATATGTGGCTTGCCCGAAACCGACATCCGGGGCTCAAGATACGACCCGGTGAACTTTTAAACTTAAAACTTATGGTTAATGATTAAACTTATGTTAAAATTAATGGATTTCATTATTAATTAATTACTTATGATAAAAGAAGTAATTATTATTATTTAAGACTTATGATATAAATATTTATTATATCATTTAATTATTAATTATAATTTAATTAATATTTTAATTAAACTTATGATTAATAATACTTTTATTATTAAAGGAAAATACTTATGATAAGTATTAAATTTGTTTTTGAGAAATTATTAAAAGACTTATAATAAACATTAAATAATTATTTAATTATTATAAGACTTAATTATTATTTAATTATGATTTAATTATTAAATACTTATGATTTAATAATTTTAATTAGAAACTTATGATATGATTAATAATTCATTATTAATTAATAATACTTATGATATGATTTAAAATTATTATAAATTAATAATATTTATATTATGATTAATATTTAATTAATTAATTAAATACTTATGTTATACTAATTATAACATTTCAACTTATATTAACTTTAATAATTCATTTTATTTAATTAAACTTATGTTAAGACATTATTATACACTTTTGACTTTAAATAACATTATAACCTATGTTATTATTATAACTTACACTTTTAAAATTAATGTTGACTATGTTTGACCAAGGTTGACTTTTGAGTTGACTTTCGGTTGACTTTGACTTTCAGTTGACTTCTGTTGACTTTCTAAATAAGGAAACTTTCCTAACTTTAAAACTTTCTAAAAAATAGAAATTTCTAAATTTGGAAACTTTCCAAAAATAGAAACTTTCCAAAAATAGAAACTTTCCAAAAATAGAAAACTTTCCAAAAAATGGAAACCTGCTAAAAATAGAAACTTTCTAAAAATAGAAAGTGTGTGTCCTTATGCTGTTCCAATCAAACCGATGCTTGCTGAGTAATGTTCTATGCCTACTTGCAACATGTACAATAGCTATCATACTAAGACTTGGCCTAAGTTAGTTATTTATTTCGACCTGCTTTATTTATAGGTCGGCGTTGTGATCTTTCTTGATCACTTTACTTTACTTGCTGTTCGCTTGTTTGTGAGAATTCTTCAGTTGCTATTTAAGGTGAGTTATAGTCCCGTTTTTACATACTTTTCAAAGTATATTTTTGGGATGTGATTACATGCAGATTTTTATTTATGGTTAGACACAAGTAACAGTTAAATTTAATTATTCATTGTGAGTTGGACAAAAATATTCCCTAGTCTGGTAACTGTAATCATTGGTTTCTACTGGTGAACGCGAATCCTACGGATAGATCTATCGGGTTTGACAACCCCATTTCAAGCTAGTCGCGCTAGCAATTTATAATCGGAATGTTTAGTACTTCGTAATTTGTTGTAGATACACTGTCCAAGTGTATATTTTTATTGTGTTTGGCAAGGGTAAATAAAGGGTTAAGTGGTTACCAGGTGGCTCATTGATAATGGAATAATGTTTAATGTTTTCTAACATTTTTAAATCTTGTGGTCTAAAGTTTACTTATTTATTTAAACCTATAATTCACTCAACCTTTGTGTTGACAGTTTACTTGCATGTTTTCACAGGTACTTGAGTTATATGATGCTTCCGCTGTCGTTAGAAGAGTCTGCATGCATTTGGGCAGATTTTATGAAACTATTTATGAAACTTAAGCTTGCATTCTATTTTTGGATAATTTAAATTGTGGGTTTGTTGGCAAGGTTTTGTGTCAACTTTTGGATTATTAATATGTTGGGTTGTTTTAAACTACATATTTTGGTTTGTTTCCTTTTTGGGAAAACTTTTGAAATAAAAGAATGCAACTTTGTTTATTTAATTCATTTAAGTCCGATCAAGCTGTGGGACCAACTGACGGATCCGTTAAGTGTTTTGACGGGGTCGTCACAGTGATAGCCCGACCTAATCCATCTGGATGAAGTCATCAACAATTGATTCCATTGCGAGGTATTTGACCTCTATATGATACATTTTACAAACATTGCATTCGTTGTTCAAATACAAACTTTCTTTACATCGAAAGTTGATGGCATGCATACCATTTCATAATACATCCAACTATAATTGACTTAATAATAATCTTGATGAACTCAACGACTCGAATGCAACGTCTTTTGAAATATGTCATGAATGACTCCAAGTAATATCTCTAAAATGAGCAAATGCACAGCGGAAGATTTCTTTAATACCTGAGAATAAACATACTTTCAAGTGTCAACCAAAAGGTTGGTGAGTTCATTAGTTTATCATCAATATTCATTTCAATCATTTTTATAGACCACAAGATTTTCATTTCCATTTTTCATAAATATACATCCCATACATAGAGATAAAAATCATTCATATGGATTGAACACCTGGTAACCGACATTAACAAGATGCATATAGAATATCCCCATCATTCTGGGACACCCATCGGACATGATAAAATCGAAGTACTAAAGCAGTTCAAATTCTCTGACTGGGGCTTGTTAGTGCCCATAGATCTATCTTTAGAATTCGCATCAATTAGGGGGTCTGTTCCCTAATTCTTAGGCTACCAAGCAAAAAGAGGCATATTCGATTTCGATCATTCAACCATAGAATGTAATTTCAATTACTTGTGTCTATTCCGTTAAACATTTATAAAAGCGCATGTATTCTCAGTCCCAAAAATATATATTGCAAAAGCATTTAAAAAGGGAGTAATTAAACTCACAATACGATATTTTGTAGTACAAATATTTATACGACGAAATTGAACAATGCAGGGTTGGTCTCGGATTCATGAACCTATATCAGTTATATATATATATATATATATATATATATATATATATATATATATATATATATATATATTAATACATATAATTGTAATCGAACAAATTTACATATTTATAGTGATATAACTGTTATCTTAATTATGTGTTTCATTAAAAACCTAATAAGGTACATTTACTAATATTTATTATAAAAATATTAATATAGTTATGTTATATGTAGTAAATATAGTTTTACATAACTAATAGTTATTTGATAAAATAATGTTGATAATAATAAATAAAAAGTTGTTTCATCCTATAATAATAATAATAATAATAGTTATAATGATAATTTTTATAAAACTTATACTTTTAATGATAATGAATACTAGTAATAATAACCATAAAAAATAATATTTTACTAATAATAATAATAATACTAATATTTATATAACTATCATGATAATAATACTACTAATAATGATATTCATAATAATAATGATAATAATAATGATATTTATAATAATTAAAAATAATAATAATAATAATAATAATAATAATAATAATAATAATAATAATAATAATAATAATAATAATAATAATAATAATAATACGATGATAATAATAATAAATGAATAGATAAGTAACTACCTCAAAAGAGTAGTCCTAAAAAAATGCCCAAGTCCGGGTTCGAACCCGCGACGTCCCGCTAACCCGATAACATCCTTAACATTACGCTATGTGTTTCAATTCTGAAATAACACCCAACTTGAATTGTTTTTAACCTTTACTTCTGTATCCTTCTTCTTCTTTTTATAAAAAAAATGCCCGAACCCAGGCTCGAACCCAAGATCTCTCGTTAAACCAACACTCGCCCACACCATTGGACCGTTTGTTTCTTTCTGTTTAACTAGGATTTTAAATCCTTTTAACTAGCTTCCTGTTTTCATCTTCTTCTTCCTAACCTCAACTATAATCATCATTGATTTTATTATCAACCCGTACCATCCTCAAACCGTTATCATAATCATCTATCACTATTCTAATTATCATCTCTCATCATTTTCTATCATTACCATAATCATATATTATTACAATCGCTAAACCAAGTTGGGTTTGGTTTGTGTGGTTTGTTTGTTGATCGAGTAAGAAAGAAGAAAAAAAATCACGATGGCTTCTACATTCATGGCCCAATTAGCACATGAAACACGGCCCATCTATAAATCTGTTAGTCTTCAGCCCAATAATAATCGATTTTCATAATATGTATTTGTTGAATTGCCAAAGTGGGGTATGATATAAAAAAGATTCTCGTGTCTGTTGCTTTCTAGTCCCACATGTAAATCATTACTACTATATCATTACAGCAATAACTTGGAATGTATTAAAGTCGAAATAGAAACATGAACTGGGATTAAATTACACGGATCGCGTATATTATCACACGTATCATGTAATTATGCTTTTGAATTCAAATTATAACATCAAAATTACACTTTCCGCGTAATGTTTGTTGCATATTACACGTTTCGCATATTGTTGGCAATGGTGGGCTGTACGAAAAATAAACAGGAAACAAAAAATGAAATAATCTATAAAGGTGATAGTCTTGGTGGTGTTGAGTGTTCGGTGGTGGTTTGTTCTCGATTTAAAATAGAAACAACAAAAGAAATGGTGGTGAACCGATGGTTTAAAACAGAAATAAAAGTTGCAGGTGATGTTGGCAGTTTTCAAGGTGGTGGTCACTTGTTGTGGTGGTCGATGGTGTGTGAACCAAGGTGGTGGTTTTCGAGTAGCATTAGCAAGTTTTCACACATGTATTGAGGTTGGTGATCATGGTGGTGGTTGCAAGAAGTGGCGGGTGTTGGGTTATATATTGGTGAAGTGGTGATAAGGTGATGAAGATGGTGGAGGTTTTGGTGTTGAGGATTTGGTTGACCGACATAAAAGCAACACAGAGCAATGATGGTGGTTATATGGTGATGAAGGTGTCGGTTATGCTGGTATAGTGGCGATAGATTTTGATAGCTTTTGGTTACAAGGTGGTTCAAGGGATGGCGTGGGGGGTGGTAAGAAGGGTGTTGGATTATTTGGTTTGGTAATCATGTTAGTTAATCACAAGTTCAAGTGATCATAATATTTGTGTTGATTTATGTTATTGTACATGGTGACGAGTTTTAGGTCTTGGCCAGAATAATTGATATGTATATATAATAAAAAAGGCAAGTTGTAGGTGATTTAAATGGAAGACAAGAGAAAAGAAAAAGATAGAAGCAAGTAATAGTTCTAGGTTCTTAGTGGGTTGAAGAAGAGAGAAAGTGAGATGTTAATGTTTTTAGATTTAATAGTTAACAACGAATAAGAGTGACATCCATGGTTTGAGCAGAGAATACCTAAATGATGGTGAGGTGGTGATCATATTATAGAAAAAAATAAAAACAAAAAAAGAGTAACAAGGTGATGTTTGTAATTTGGAAATGGGTTTTCTGTGTTTTTATGCTAGGTAAGTATATATATAGCTAACATATATATATATATATATATATATATATATATATATATATATATATATATATATATATATATATATATATATATATATATATATATATATCTCTCTCTCTCTCTCTCTCTCTCTCTCTTAAACTTGTGAAGAAGAAATAAAGTAAACAGAGTATTCCTCAATTATGAAATAATTATCACGGAGATAATAGTATATGAGATGGATGATTAAGAAGTCATAAAGCAAAAGTAAAACAGTATCCATAATTTAACCTCGTTAATTTAAATTGTCTGACACTACCGACAATTAATTAGGGTACTATTTCATACTCTGTTGCTATTTAGTGGCGGACGAAAGTGTTCAGAAAAATCTCATATTTTTAAATTAACTATATTTATTTATTTTGGTCATTATGGTATAACATTCGATCCTTAATTTATTAAATAAAAATTACATCAAATGTCCCTCTCAATTCTGAGTAAAATATAAAAAGTTCTAAAATTTAACAAACAGCTCCTAAATACATTTTTAATAAGTCTATAATTTATAGAACTCATTTTTGGATTACCATTTATTTTAAAATCACATAAGTTCCTTCTTAACTCATTTACTATTCATTTAATAACAATTGAGCGTTACCATCGTTACAAAATGAATTCGAAATCACAAAATATATATTTAATATACTTTATTTATATATATATAGATATATTTTAAATAATAATTATTATAATATCCTTTTTTTATTTTATTAATTTTTTTATAACAACAACATATAATACTTCAAATTATATTTTGAATTATTATTTATATATACATACATATATATCTATTTACAATTAATTGTTCGTGAATCGTCGAGAGCAGTCGAAGGTCAATTGAATATATGAAACAGTTCAAACTTTTTCAAGACTCAATATTACAGACTTTGCTTAATGTGTCAAAATCATATAAAGATTAAGTTTAAATTTAGTCAGAAATTCCCGGGTCGTCACATACTCCTTTCCCGTTTCTACTCGTGCTCACAAATGCAATTTTGGCTTTCTTGCTCGGAGCATCACCAACAATCGTAGGAGTATACGATTCAAAACCCTTAGCCACGGCAAATAACTTAGCAAAAGAGTCCACTTGCCCAATGCTAATCTTCCCATGCAAATCATCATTCAAAGTTTTAAGAAATTCCTCCCTCAACAACCTATCGTTATTAGTATACTCGGGGAAAAATCGAGCCTTAGAAAAAAGGTAGCCCTAAGAGTATTTAGGTCCATAGACCCTTATCGCAAACTTCGCAACTCATCACGCATCCGCGTCAAATCGGATTGTGTCCGGAACTCCTCAAAGAATTCCTTCTTAAAATCATCCTACGATAACCCTATGAATGGTTCTTCACCAACGATGTCAATCTTACCATCCAATCAATTCTTCGCATTACCCCGCAACAAACTAGTAGCGAGTCTCGTTTTCTTGTCCGGAGGACATTCACTTGTACGAAAACACCCTTCGACTTCTGAGCTCCAACCAGTACTCACTAACGGATCGGTATCTCCGTAGTACATGGGAGGTTTAGTTACTCTAAAGTTCTGGTAACTAAACTCATTTTCACCATCACCTCGAGGTTTGAGAATCCCCTTTCAAACTCTTCTCGGAGCGCACCTATTCGATCCGTAACCGTGGTTTCAATCCTAGCCGTCATCTCATCATTGTCACTTCGTTCCCCATTCGAAGTCCCGCTTCTCGTCGTCATTTTAAAGAACGCAAAAAGAATTTAACAACGAAACTAAAACAAACCATACACACAACACCGCCCATCTTGCTTAACACCCATCGTACATCACTTGTTAAACACGATTTGCACTCGTAACAATGGTAGCTAGTAATTATTACGCGCACACGCCATCTTGACTCGTTAGTACAACGACTATCTTGCTCGATGATACACACACAAACACAAACTCTACGCAATATAAACAAACACAAGAATAATATCACGATACAAGCCACAATGCTAATTTGTTCACCTACACGTTAAGGCACTAACCAAATCCTTGTCCGACCCGTACACCTACAAGTCCCCCAACAAATAAGCACACACAAAAGTCTAAGTCTAGGCACCTCTATCAAGTCACCTAAATCCCTTAGACCATGCTCTAATACCACTTGAAACGACTGATATCAGCTAAAAAGTCACGTTTTCACCCCGGTATTGGGGCTAAAAAAAATAAAGTTCCAAGCTTTATCGCCAAAATACCCTCTTCGTTGGTAAAACTAAAGATCAAATGATAACGAAGATGGTATAAAAAGAATCACGAGAATCCGAGCTAAAACAAAGATTCTAGAGAGAAAACAGTGAAAGATGCCACACCCCCAAATAGGGCCTGGGGTATTTATCACTAATTATATCAAATCACAGTTGTATAAACGAGAACGACTCTATATGAGACATTTTATTGAGTTTTGCAGCGGCAGATAAATAGATTACATTGTATTTAAAGCATTAAATGTTTTTAGATGAATTGGTAAGTAATGCATGATGACTCTAAACATGGCAAGAAATCATCATCAAAGCAACAGATATACAGCGGAAGCAATATTTAAGTACCTGAGAATAAACATGCTTTAAAAAGTCAACACGAGGTTGAGTGAGTTCATAGGTTTGTCATAAATAATGATTTCAGTAATAGATCACAAGATTTAATATAATAAAAGTCGATATATCATGTATATCAAAAGTATGCCATGAGCGTATAATATCAAAACTAAACGATTTTACCGCGTAACAATACATATGTAATTGTCAAGATCATTATTATACCACCAATTGACCTGAGGTCAACAGTGCGAGACGTTACTCCCAATAGTGCTATTTATAATAATTCCATTTGCCTCTTCATTATCTAGCAATTAATGATATTACAAAGCAGGGTTTTACATTTTTCAAATGAACAAAATAAAAGTACTCATGTTGGTCGCATAATAGTTTGTACTTGTGTCTATCAGTTATAAAAATAGTACATGTATTCTCAGCCCAAAAATATAGATAAAAAGGAACAAATGAAACTCACGATACGATACGATAGTTTGTAGTAAATATGTGTATGATGGCACTGAACAAGTGCAGAGTTGTCCTCGAAATCACGAACCTATATCAAGTATATATATTAACACATATACTCGTAATCGAACAAGTTTATATATATTATTTCGATTGTTATATATATATATATATATATATATATATATATATATATATATATATATATATATATATATAAGTATTTATTTGATAAAGTATTATTAACAAAGTATTAAAACCTTGTTACAGTTTGAATCCCTAATTAGTTGGAATATTTGACTTCAGGAATAAGGTTAATTTGACGAGCATTTTATAATTATGACCGATGGACTATTATGGGAAAAAACCATATAGGTTTTGAATAATCCAGGACAAAGGATAATTAACCCAGAATAATGAATTAAAAAACTGCTGTAAACAACTCGTTTGCACACCACATGAACTCAAAATCAATTTCGAATTTATAGGACGTTTTAGACTATGATTATAACATGAAAAAGGTGTTAAATCCTTATTAGAAACTTTTCAAATCATCAATTTAACCAGAAACCTCAAACAGAAATCGAATTTCTCTATGAACACTAGGTTGATTTTTAAGGTTAAAACTTTGACTTCAAAATTAGAATTTGATTTTAGGAATTGGCTTTTGAAACTTTCTAGATAGTTTTAGTATGAGATTCCTAACATTATTGCATTATTACATTTTGAAAATTCGTTTGAAATCTAATTATGGTTAAAAGGTTTTAAGAACAGAGATATCGAAAGAGAGAAAAAAAATATGAATTTCTATTTATGGATTCGTTTTGTATATGTATTGATAATGAAAACCAACTGGTTTTATAACAAAAAAAAATAAAAGCTCGATCATTAAAGATCAAAAGTAAAACCAGCAGCGAATAAAAAAAATATATATCACGATCATATTAAAAAAACATCACGATTAAATAAAAAACTAAAAACAGATATATAAAATTGGAAAGCAGATAGGGAATCATGATCATGATCAGCTTAAAATATAAAAAAATAAAAAGTAGATTACCTAATAATACCTAATTTATATTAATAATTAATTAATAATAATAATACTTAATAATAATAGAATTAATAATAATAATAATACTTTTAATGTTATGAATAATATAAAAATAATAATAATAATAATAATAATAATAATAATAATAATAATAATAATAATAATAATAATAATAATAATAATAATAATAATAATAATAATAATTTTAATAAAAATGATAAATTATCATTTTTAATAATGATAATAATATTAATATGACAATATTAATAATAATAGTGATAATTTTAATTATAATTAATAATAATGATAATAATCATTTTAAATGTTAATAATACTATTAATAATAATAATATTATTATTAATAATAAGTTCTATTAATAATAATGATATTTATAATAATCTAATCATTTTTAGTAAAAGTGATAATACTAATAATATTAATGTTATTAATAATTATTAATAATAATAACATTAGTAATATTTTTAATAATAATACTTGTAAATGATAATGATGAGTGATAATAATAATATTAATATAACAAATTAATATTAATACATAGTTATTTACAAGCAATGGTTCGTGAATCGTTGAAATTAGTCGAGGTTAAAAGAAATCATATAAAGATTTTAAATTTTTGTCAAAAATTTCCGGGTTGTCATAGTACCTACCCGTTAAAAGAAATTTCGTCCCGAAATTTAGTTGTTGCATTCAGTCGGCGTTGTTTGTAAACAGGTGAGGATATTTTCGTTTTATTTGGTTTTCATGTTCCCAGGTATACTCGAGGCCTCGGGTGAATTCCAACGGATAGAATATTGTTTTATTTCTCGTGTTTAAATCTTACGATCCATAAATTTTACTAAGTGCATTTTATTATTATTAATGCGGAGGTTATCTAAAGGATTTAACAAGAGTGTCATTGATTAGGTTTTCTCAGAAAGAGATGATGACGCTATACAAGCATTTCAATACACATGAAATGTGTTATGAATAATAGTGAGCTTATTTAAACCATGTGGGTAGACAAAATAGAGAGGAGTTCGTGAAAATTACGGTCATGAAATTTGATAGAGATCGTCATTGTTTACAACAAGAATGATGAATATGAGTTGAAAAATAGAGTTTTATCAACATTGGGTAATATGGATGAAACAATTCGATTACAGGAAGAATATAAACGAAGCTATCGTAAAAGATTGAAATGAGGAAATTAAATGTTCGCCTTAACTTTTGACGTAGTCACGATTGATTTCCAAAATTCAAGGAATTAAAGGAAATCTTCGTAATCTATAAGATTTGATTTCTTCGGTAATTTAGGAAATTAGGATTTCTTTGATTAAATGCGGTAAATTGCCTCGATTGATGTGTCTAGAATTTTTGCTATAAATTAACTTCTTCCGTTTCATTATCTTCACCACTTCTATACTTTCTTTCTCAATTCATACTTCCAAAAGATTGTGAAAATGCTCAATCTAGTTCTTGTTCTTGACCTTATATTGGTTATCGCCACAATCATCCTTCTTTTACAAATTCCACCAGAAGAGTCTGTTTACTTCTACTATTACGTTGAGGTTATAGTGTTTTTAATTTTCCCGTGTCTTTATGTTGCTATACGCATTGATATACACGGTTTGTAATTTTCGTGTTGTTATCGGGCTTTATATTTTCCCTTATATGTCAGAGTTCTGTGCTCTTGTTTTCTCTTCTCGACTTTAAGTAAAGCGAGTAATGGTCCAGAATTCATAGGTACGAAGTTTTAAATGAACCAAATGTGCTAAGCAGAAAGGAACGTAATATCATGACTTGATTTGTTAATTTACCAGAATCACTGAGGATAGAACTATCAAGAATATATTTTCTTGATATGCTCAGAGATTAAGTAGAATGTAAGAGTCGTGTAACTTGGCAAATGATAATTATAAAGTCTATGAATCATCATCTTCCATTAGAAATTTAGCATGACTTACTATAATATAATCAAGTTGGCCTGACGTCATTATATTATACTAACTCATACTTCAATTCCCAACACTGCTTCAAAACATTCATAATTTAAACTTGTATGTTACAAAAATATAGAAACTAAAACAGTTTCTTTTATTATGTAACACAGATAGTGTGAAATGATAAATAATCTCGGACAAGAATAGTTATGAAGATATCTTCAGAAATATCGAGGATATTTATACTGAAATATATGATGATATCTTAGAATTTCTAAGATCGAATGATAATGAGGAAAATTCTTCCGTAAGGATTTAGAATGCGTAAGGAGATTATATGTCTTCTGTAATTTCTATCAGAAATCGAATCTTCTAGATTCTTTAGGTATAAGTTTAATCCCTGTGATTTGTCAACAGTCTTCTTTATAGTTTGCTCAATATGTTTTCCAAATCTGAGCCTTTTCAATACACCATTCTTTATTATCAAGCTTTTGGCCATTAAGACCATCTATAGCTTTTACTGCTTCTTCAGCATTCTCAACATTTAACATATCTGAATCATTGGTTATCAATCCGAGGTGTGTTCAAGAATTTTTAATTGAAGTGTTTAAGCGTTAGATGTAACCATCAATGGTTCTAATGGTTGACGAAGAAATGTTGTGATTTTCAAAAGTAATGAATGGTAAGTTCGGTGGTTTGATGTGATAATTCATCACAAAATTCGAATGAATATAATTCATGAATGTAGTGATCTTTAGAAAGATAACAACTGCTAAAGCTTTACTTGGATTCTGATATGTCAAAATCAGAATATGTAATTTGATTTGTATGAAAATGGTTGTTCTTTGGTGCGCGAATTCATATATTTGTGGATGTAAGTAGTATAGTTACTGACTATTGAATCAGAATTGAAGAATGTACAATGAAACATATTAATGTGAGATATAAATATTTCTCGGGTATTACCTACCCGTTAAAATATTTTCACAATTAACAGTTTGTACAAAAGAATTTTTAATTACAATCTTTATGAAGATATACGTACATATACATTTTTCTTCAGATGTAATCATGGATTTAATGAGTTAATATAATATTAAACTCATTTGATTTACGGTTGGAACGAGAATAAATAATCTCCAAAACTTTAGAGATTACATAATCGTCGCAGAATACTTCTTTAATGAAGTTATGAATCAATACTTCATCGTTCATTGTTATTGATATACCTCGGTATATGATGTTGGTGCTCGTAGAATTCTTGTGAAATTCGCAAGGCACTAATGATGTTTTCTAGAGAGTTTCGAGTATGTCGAAAATAGAAGTGTAAAATCAAACATGTATTTGAATAATGAACTTGGTTTATTATGAAATGGAGTTTATTGTGTTGAAGCAGTGATTAATGATTGTTAAGTCATTAACGAAGGATGTACATCATAGCATATTAGTGATATGAATTAACCAAGTAGTACATACTAGTTAAGATTCACATGTAATAGCTTAGTACGAAAAGATTTATTATTGTTCCAAACCATATATATATATATATATATATATATATATATATATATATATATATATATATATATATATATATATATATATATATATATATATATATATATATATATATATATATATATATATATATAATTCTTCAGGAAGAATGAGTCAATACATCTTAACTCATTATTACTAATATTCCTTGGTATCTATGGGGCGTATGATGTTGATGTTTGATGTACCGAGTGTGATATTGAGGCATGAGATGCGGATGCTGTTGTTGGTGGTGCTGGTGTTTTTGGTGGTACTGATGGTACTGGTGGTGCTGGTTATGCTGCTGGTGCTGCTGATGCTTGTAGATATTGCACCATATTCTCCAGATCCACCACTCGAGCGCAAAGCTCATTGAATTCTACTATTCCGGGATGATTGGCGGTTCGGACGAGTGGATGAATAAGATCTAGAATTCTAGATATTATATACTCGTGGTGGGATATCCTGGAAATGAGGGTGAAAATAGCGTTCCGGATTGGTTCACCGGTAAGTGCTTCAGGTTCTTCGCCAATAGGGCAATTTGGTGAGTGGAAGGGATCTCCTTCTTCTCGCCTCCATTGATTAAGTCGACTACGAACCCATCCTCAAATCATTCAAAATAGATAATGGCTAATTGGTTCGTTTGTTCCGGTTACACTGCCTGTGGAGCTCAAGGAATCAGATGAGAAATCCATATTATGTGTTTGGAATAGGGTTTGATATGAAATGGGTGTTGGATACTGAATGATATATTCATCTCCTTGAATACGTATATATAGCAAAAAGATTTCCGTAATTTACGGAGGAAATTTAGGAAAAGTGTTAGACAAAGTCTATTGGGATAGATATGATAAGATATGATTTGTCTATACTCCATTTATACAATAATTGCAGTATGACGTGTCGAGATTAAAAATGATAAGTATGTAATCAGATAAACTTTTGATTAAAGACTTTCAATTCATAATAGCCTATTCAGGTCTAGGGGCTTGAGCTATAGGATCCGTTAACTCGGTAATTCAAACCCTTCCATTCTAGAGTTTCGTAGACGCCACCCGTCAAGAAAGTTCAATGATAAAAAATAACGAGAAAGCAAAGATTTTGAAAGAAATGAATATGAATAGTGATGACATTATAATGTCTTTGAGATTCTCGATAACTCAATGACATTTTCCGGTTCGCAAACCGATGCATAAAGGCATAAGGCATATAGGTACATGATATAACAGGGAGGTTATATACGTTTGAGTATGAGTAATAGCAAATATAGGAGTTTCAAAATTCATGGATAATATTTCATGTAACACATATGTAATACATAAAACCATGATAGATGACAAAGGAATGTCGAGAATTTCAGAAATCATGGTGTCGCATTTAAATGTGGTGGCGAAATTGGATAGTACTTAGGAGAGTGAGCAGAGTTCTTAGATTAGGTCAAAATTCTAGAAAAGATTAAAGAATATAATAAGTAAAGTTTCTAAGGTATAGTGTAGAATTTACCAATTAAAGGCAACAATTAAAGGCACTATAGTCAAGAAAAGTTATAGTCCTACATTGCTAAGGTACCTAATTGTATAAGGCACACTTAAAATGCAATCCTAGTTCTCTACAACAATACTGCTCTGATACCATTTCTGTCACACCCCCAAATAGGGCCTGGGGTATTTGTGACTAATTATATCAAATCACAGTTATATAAATGAGAACGACTCTATATGAGACGTTTTATTGAGTTTTGTAGCGGAAGATAAATAGATTACATTGTATTTAAAGCATTAAATGTTTTTAGATAAATTGGTAAGTAATGCATGAAGACTCCAAGCATCGCAAGAAATTATCATCAAAGCAGCAGATATACAGCGGAAGCAATATTTAAGTACCTGAGAATAAATATGCTTTAAGAAGTCAACACGAGGTTGAGTGAGTTCATAGGTTTGTTATAAATCATGATTTCAGTAATAGATCACAAGATTTAATATAATAAAAGTCGATATATCATGTATATCAAAAGTATGCCATGAGCGTATAATATCAAAACTAAACGATTTTACCCAGTAACAATACATATGTAATTGTCGAGATCATTATTATACCATCAATTGACCTGAGGTCAACAGTGCGGGACGTTACTCCCAATAGCGCTATTTATAATAATTCCATTTGCCTCTTCATTATCTAGCAATTAATGATACTACAAAGCAGGGTTTTGCATGTTTCAAATGAACACAATAAAAGTACTCGTGTTGGACGCATAATAGTTTGTACTTGTGTCTATCAGTTATAAAAATAGTACATGTATTCTCAGCCCAAAAATATAGATAAAAAGGGAGCAAATGAAACTCACGATACGATACGATAGTTTGTAGTAAATATGTGTATGATGGCACTGAACAAGTACAGAGTTGTCCTCGAAATCAGGAACCTATATCAAGTATATATATTAACACATATACTCATAATCGAACAAGTTTATATATATTATTTCGATTGTTATATATATATATATATATATATATATATATATATATATATATATATATATATTTATGTTATATATAAGTATTTATTTGATAAAGTATTATTAACAAAGTATTAAAACCTTGTTACAGTTTGAATCCCTAATTAGTTGGAATATTTGACTTCGGGAATAAGGTTAATTTGATGAGCATTTTATTGTGACGACCCGGGAATTTTCGACTAAATTTAAACTTAATCTTTATATGATTTTGACATGATAAGCAAAGTCTGAAAGTTGAGTCTCAAAATATTTTGAACTATCTCATGGAATCATTTAACCTTTGACCATTCCCGAAGATTCACGGACAATTGTTTGTAAATAATTATGTAAATATATATATGTATAATTATAAATATAAGTGCATATTTAATATTTTAAATAAATAAAGTACACTTTAAGCAAATGAGTTAATTATGTAAAACAATATACAAATATAAAAGTTGTTATTAAAAATGAAGCTATATATATATATATAAAATGTATAAATAATAAATATACAATTAAAATTATTATATGTGATTATTAAATATTACAAAAGTATAATACATCTATATAATACATATATAAATATAGTTGTTAATACTATTATTATATTTGATATTAATACCAATACTAGTATTATTAATATTATCTAAATATATAATCTATATATGTGAGATTGATATATATATATATATATATATATATATATATATATATATATATATATATATATATATATATATATATATAAATTGTTATAGTACTATAGTACTATTATTACTAATATTATTATTATCATTAATAAAATAGTATTATTATAATTAGTATTATTATTAGTAATATTATTTTTATGAATTCTATAGATAATATTATCATTATAATTAATAATAATATTATTATCATTATATCATTATAAATTCTTATTATTAGTATTTCTACTATTATTTAATATTATTAATAAAATTGTTATTAATTAGTATTATTATTATTATTAATACATTTATTAAATT
The DNA here is from genome assembly GCF_046630445.1 of Rutidosis leptorrhynchoides. Taxonomy (NCBI): domain Eukaryota; kingdom Viridiplantae; phylum Streptophyta; class Magnoliopsida; order Asterales; family Asteraceae; genus Rutidosis; species Rutidosis leptorrhynchoides. Next base: position 298,318,937 of record NC_092338.1, on the reverse strand, counting down.
AATAATTAATAATATTAAAAATATAAAAAAACTTTAACAAAGACATGTAACAGATTTTGTTGTTATATATCTGTTTAATATTCTTCTGATGGAACTCGTCGTACTTCTTGTCTCATAAATAAATAAACGTCGATTTCAAAAATCAATTAGGATCGAATTTCAACTGTTAATTCATGTACCTGATACTGGTATATAATGTATCTACCGCCATTAAGAATCAAACACAGAAAACTAAAAAAATATTAAAAAAGAAACAGCTCGACACTCTGAATATATCACTTTTTGGTGAAACCTCGAATTTGATTCTCATTTAAAAATCCTTTAATGTAGTTTTGCTAGGAATGTTGTAAGCAAACTTTCTCCAAAATTTCAGCTTCCAATTCATTATATCGAGTCCAAATTATGGAGTCAAAGTTTCAAGTACAAAAAGTCAAACGATTTGTCTTGGCAAAATTCGAAGTCGTTTCCTTGTTTTGGGTTAAACTGATGATTCCAATAGATTTAAGGAATGATTTGAAATTTATTTCGTGTTGTAACATTTGTCCAAAACATACTCAAAATCAAAATCAATTTTTTTTCTATCTTCACGTCGACCAGCAGGTATGAAAATAAACACACACACACACACACACACACACACACACACACACACACACACACACACACACACACATATATATATATATATATATATATATATATATATATATATATATATATATATATATATATATATATATATATATATATATATATATTTTGTTTTTTATCAAGAACACAACTCTAGAGTTCCATGATTGTTTACGAGTCCTAATTAACATCATAAATTCGTTATTTTAGTAGTTAAAGTTCCCTGGTCGATTAGTGATATCAAATGATGAACAAGATATAAGAACATGTAAAATACGGTTTAAGAGTTATTGGGTTGAGGATATATCAGGAAAAATAGAAACGGTTCAGTGGTTAGGAGAGTATTCGGGTTTGCGTGAGGTCTTGGGTTCGAGTCCCATCTGGAGCATTCTTTTTAGACAAAGCTTAAGGGTATACACATCTTGTTATACATTTATTATTATTATTATTATTATTATTATTATTATTATTATTATTATTATTATTATTATTATTATTATTATTATTATTATTATTATTATTATTATTATTATTATTATTATTATTATTTGTTGTGTATATTATTATTAATTATTAATGTTATTATTATGATTATAATTATTACTATTATGACCATTATTAATATTGTTATTATTAGTAATATAATACTTATCATTATTATTATGATCATAGTTATAAGTATTATAACCATTATTATTGTAAATATTACTAATATTATTATCATTACTAATATTATTGTTAAGTAGTATTAATATTAATATTATCATTTGTATTATTTTAGGTATTATTTTTATTATTATTATTATTATTAATTTTATCATTTTATTATTATTATCATTCCTACGATATTGATTATTATTATTATGATTATTATCAAAATAATAAAACTTATTATAATAAATATTAGCACTAGAGCCATTTTTAGCACTGTTATTATTATTATTATCAAATGTGTTACTAATATGATTATCATTATTAGTATTATTAAAAATTATTATAATTTTCATAAATATTAGTATTAAAATGTTTTTATAAACAATAGAAGTGTTAATATTGACTTAAGCAATAATATTATCACGGGTATTATTATTATGTGATTAATAAAATCACTATCATAACTATCATTAATAGTAAAATTAATATTTTTACGATATCATTAATAGAATTATTAACATTTTTACCTTTATTAGTAATATTAAGTATTATAATTATTATCATTTTTACCATTATTAATATTATATTAGTGTTATTACAATTACTATATTTTAACAAACAAACTATATATATTTAATACATATAACATAACAAAAAATAATAATATTTTCATATACAAAATGAATATATGAAACATACATATATTATTAAGATAAAAATGATATAATTAATAAAGTAAATATATATAAATTTATTTGATTACGATTATGTGTATTAATAAATATCCAAATTATATAGGTTCGTGAATCGAAGGCCAACCCTGCATTGTTCAGTATCGGCATATGTATTTTTACTACAAAATACAGTATAGTGAGTTTCATTATTCCATTTTTAAATGCTTTTGCAATATATATTTTTGGGACTGAGAATGCATACACTTTTATAAATGTTTTATGAAATAGACACAATTAATCGAAATTACATTATATGGTTGAATGATCGAAGCCGAATATGCCCCTTTTTACTTGGTAACCTAAGAATTAGTAAACCAGTCTACTAATTAACGCGAATCCTAAAGATAGATCTATTGGGCCTAACGAACCCCATCCGTTGTAGCGGATGCTTTAGTACTTCGATGTTGTTTTTATCATGTCCGAAGGATTTCCCGAAATGATAGGGGATATTCTTATATGCATCTTGTTAATGTCGGTTACCAGGTGTTCAATCCATATGAATGATTTTTGTCTCTATGCATGGGACGTATATTTATGAGAATTGGAAATATGAAATCTTGTGGTCTATTAAAATTATGAAAATGATTATTTATGATAAACTAATGAACTCACCAACCTTTTGGTTGACACGTGAAAGCATATTTATTCTCAGGTATGAAAGAAATCTTCCGCTGTGCATTTGCTCATATTAGAGATATTACTTGGAGTCATTCATGACATATTTCAAAAGACGTTGCATTCGAGTAGTCGAGTTTATCAAGATTATTACTAAGTCAATTATAGTTGGTTATATTATGAGATGGTATGCATGCCGTCAACTTTCGATGTAATGAAAGTTTGTCTTTTAAAAACGAATGCAATGTTTGTAAAATTGTATCATATAGAGGTCAAGTACCTCGCGATGTAACCAACTATTGTGAATCGTTTGTAATCGATATGGACTTCGTCCGGATGGATTAGGATGGGTCGCTTCAGTTGGTATCAGAGCGGTGGTCTTAGCAAACTAGGTCTTGCATTAGTGTGTCTAACTGGTAGTTGTTAAGATGCATTAGTGAGTCTGGACTTCTACCGTGTCTGCATGTCAAAAGTTTTGCTTACCATTTTGTGTCGAAAATTACTTCCTTATCATCCTTAAAATTCTAGACACATCTTACTGCCTCTATTGCATAGATAGTGTATAGATAAATTCATATCTTAGCGTATATGTTATTGTTCCCTTTGCCTGACAGCTTCTGAAGATTCCTCCGTAACTTACGGAATTTTAGTATTATATATGCATATGTAAATTATGTATTGTAGGGGACTAATCTACATCCTATAATCTATTTCCTATCAAAAATCCTTCATCTGCTCGTACGATATGAATCCCTCAACCAGTTCGAGTCCCTCAGATTCCGATAGCTATTCCGATATAGATTTCCACTCGAGCTTCGAAAGCAGTGTAACCGGAATGAATCAACCAATTAGCCATCATCTACTCTGGATGAATTGGATATGGGTTCGTAGTCGACTTAATCAATGGAGACGCGAAGAAGGCGATCCTTTCCACCAACCAAATTACCCTCTTGACGATGAACCTGAAGCACTTACCGGCGAACCCATTAGAAACACCATTTTCACACTCAGTTCCAGAGTATCTCACCACGATTATATTCTATCTAAAATTCTAAACCTTATTCATCCGCTCGTTTCGACCGACAATCATCCCGGAATAATAGAAGAAGTCAACGAACTTCGCGCTCGAGTAATTAATTTGGAGAATATGGTGCAAAACTTACCAGCTTTAGCAACATCATCGGCACCAACAGTACCATCTGTAACAGCACCAGTACCATCAACAATCCATGTCCTAACATCTCATTCTGTACCTCTAGCATAATCATCGTTCTACATGACGATCTACATTATTTATCTTCGTTCGACATGGCAATTATGTAATTTCTAATATTTTAGAGATTATATATTCTTGTTCTAACGATAAATCAAATGAGTTTAATATCATATTAACTCATTAAATCCATGATTATATCTGAAGAAAATATATATGTAAGTATATTTTCATAAAGAATGTAATTAAAAATTCTTTTGTACAAACTGTTAATGGTGAAAATATTTTAACGGGTAGGTAGTACCCGAGGAATATTTAGATTTTACATTAATAAGTTACACTGTACATTTTTCGAAGCTGATTCAACAGTCATTTACTATTCTATTTACATTCACAGATATACGAATCCGTTCACCACAGAATAACCATTTTCATTCAATTTCATATTTGGATTTTGACCTATCAGAATCTAACAAGTGGCATAATGAAGAAAACATTGGACAAAATAAAATTTGTTAGAAACAAACAAATCAACTATGAGAAATTTTGTTAAGAATCCACGCTAACTGTTCCTAGCTAACTGATCCTAGCTAATTGATTACATTTTATTTATCGCAATTTAATTATCGCAATTTACATTCTCTCAATTTTATTTATCGTCATTTAATTTCTGTTATTTACTTTACGCATTTTATTTATCATCATTTAATTTCTATTATTTATTTTTACGCACTTTAAATATCGGGACACGTATACAAGGTTTTGACATATCATATCGACGCATCTATATATATTATTTGGAATAACCATAGACACTCTATATGCAGTAATGCTGGAGTTAGCTATACAGGGTTGAGGTTGATTCTATAATAATATATATACTTTGAGTTGTGATCGAGTCTGAGACATGTACACGGGTCACGATACATATTAATTAATTCGAATATTATATATTAAACTATATATGAATTATTGGACTGTTAACTGTGGACTATCGACTGTGAACTGCCAACATTGGACAATTAAAATAAATTAAAATATTGATTATAACATATGAAACTAAACAATTCTTCAAGTTTGCCACTTGATTTCATCTTAAACCTCATTTGTATCTAGACGATTACAAATCTGCGTTCAAACCTTTCACGATTCTTGCAAACGCCTCAATCGAAAGGATGAATCAACCGCACTTTATCTACAGAAGGAAAGATTTATGCATATAGTGATGCACTTGAAAAACTCTCAGAAACTGAGTAAACGTTTAACACGTAGTTGTGCTAATTCCTTAGTGTTATTATTACCTAAAATAACTTGATAAATTCCTTTCAAAGTAGCAAATTTTGTCACAGCTCCAGCAAGACAACTTTGATTTTTCGTTCGAAACAACCATATTATAACTTTGATATATATATGCGTGTTCTTTTATTGTTACAGGGGAATCTTTTATATTCCACTATATTACCAGCAGACGTACCAGCAACCTCGTTACTCCTTGGCTCAAATCTCTACGACAAATCAATATATTTATCTATTGAAGTCTTATCATGAACTCAATATATTTATCTATTGAAGTCTTATCACGAACTCATCGGTATCTTGTAACGATAATTACCATACCAAGAACTGGAAGGCATCAATCGATAATCTCGAAATTCTCAGCAATTCTACGACAACAATTTATATATACATATATATATATATATATATATATATATATATATATATATATATATATATATATATATATATATATATATATATATATATATAACTTCTATCTCCTAGATTTACGAATTTCAATTCTGAATTTCTAAAAAGCGCTTTAGCTTATGAATCAATTTTCTGAGTTTTGAAAAAGCTAATGAAGCAATGAAAACTGAAGACTGCCTTAACAGTTAAAAGTTTGATGATAAAGAATGGAGTGTTGAAAAAGCTTAAAGATTTTGATATATATAAAAAAAAATGAGTTGAGTAAATCATTAAAGAGGCTCTGAACAAGGACTAAACTTGTACATAAAAGAATCCTGAAGATTCTGTTTCTGATGAAATCTTTAACGAATACTTTGCTCCTTAATCGCTCTAAATCATCGTGAATGAATTTCTTCATCACAAATTGATTCAGAAATTCTATGATATTATCTCATCTTTTATTATTAATATCCTCAATATTTCTGAAGATATCTTCATAAATATTCTCGTTCGATATTAATTATCTCTCCGCACTATCTGTAATATATCATCAAAGGAAACTGTTTTAGTTTCTATATTCTGTGAACCTTCGAATTTAAACTATGAATGTTTTAGAAGTAGTGTTGGGAACTGAAGCATGAGTTAGTATAATATAATGACACTTGATCAACGTGATTATATTACAGTAGGTCATGCTGAGTTTCTATTGGAACGTGATGATTCACAGATCATAACGTCATCATGTGCCATGATACATAACTCTTTCATTCTGTTTAACTTCTGAACATATCAAGGAAGTATATTCTTGATAGTTCTATCTGTTCTCATGGTAATTTAACCAATCAAGATCGTGCTATTACGACTTTCTCTTAGAACATTTGTCATGTTCATTCGAAACTCCATACCTACGAATTCTGGACCATTATTCGCTTGACCTAAAGTCGGAAAGAGAAAACAAAAGTATGGAACTCCGAAATAAAAAGGAAATGGAGAGGGTGGATTTATAGTCAACTATCCGACAGAACAATCAAAACGGATCATCGTATTTAATCAAAGAAGATTCTAATTTCCTTAATTACCGAAGAACCAAATCTTATTACAAATATTTTTCCCTAAATCCCTTGAATTCCGGAAATCAACCGTGACTACGTCACCGGTTAAGACGAACTGCATTTATTCATTTCACTCTTTTGTGATAGCTTCACTCGTACTCTTCACATAATCAATTTATTTTATCCATATTACTCTTTAGTAATAAAACTATATTTATCAACTCATATTCGTCATGAAAACATTTTTATTGTTAACCATGACGACCACCTTTAAATTTCGGGACGAAATTTCTTTAACAGGTAGGTACTGTGACAACCCGGGAATTCCCGACTAAATTTAAACTTAATCTTTATATGATTTCGACACGATAAGCAAAGTCTGAAATGTTGAGTCTCAAAATATTTTGAACTATCTCATGGAATCATTTAACCTTTGACCATTCCTGACGATTCACGGACAATTGTTTGTAAATAATTATGTAAATATATATATATATGTATAATTATAAATATAAGTGCATATTTAATATCTTAAATAAATAAAGTACACTTTAAGCAAATGAGTTAATTATGTAAAACAATATACAATATAAAAGTTGTTATTAAAAATGAAGCTATATATATATATATATATATATATATATATATATATATATATATATATATATATATATATATATATATATATAATTTACATTATAATGTTATATATATAAAATGTATAAATAATAAATATAAAATAAAAATTATTATATATGATTATTAAATATTACAAAAGTATAATACATCTATATTATACATGTATAAATATAGTTGTTAATACTATTATTATCTTCGATATTAATACAAATACTGGAATTATTAATATTATCTAAATATATAATCTATATATGTGAAATTGATATATATATATATATATATATATATATATATATATATATATATATATATATATATATATATTGTTATAGTACTATTATTACTAATATTATTATTATCATTAATAAAATAGTATTATTATAATTAGTAATATTATTAGTAATATTATTTTTATGAATTTTATAGATATTATTATCATTATAATTAATAATAATATTATTATCATTATATCATTATAAATTCTTATTATTAGTATTCCTACTATTATTTAGTATTATTAATAAAATTGTCATTAATTAGTATTATCATTATTAATACATTTATTAAATTAATAATTAATAATATTAAAAATATAAAAAAACTTTAACAAAGACATGTAACAGATTTTGTTGTTATATATCTGTTTAATATTCTTCTAATGGAACTAGTCGTACTTCTTGTCTCATAAATAAATAAACGTTGATTTCAAAAATCAATTAGGATCGAATTTCAACTATTAATTCATGTACCTGATCATGCTATATAATTTATCTACTGCCATTAAGAATCAAACACAGAAAAATAAAAAATAAAAATAAAAAAGAAACAGCTCGACACTCTGAATATATCACTTTTTGATGAAACCTCGAATTCGATTCTCATTTAAAAACCCTTTAATGTAGTTTTGCTAGGAATGTTGTAAGCAAACTTTCTCCAAAATTTCAGCTTCCAATTCATTATATCGAGTCCAAATTATGGAGTCAAAGTTTCAAGTACAAAAGGTCAAACAATTTGTCTTGGCAAAATTTGAAGTTGTTTCCTTGTTTTTGGTAAAATTGACGATTCCAATAGATTTAAGGAATGATTTAAAATTTATTTCGTGTTGTAACATTTGTCCAAAACATACTCAAAATCAAAATAATTTTTTTTTTCTATCTTCACGTCGACCAGCAGGTATGAAGATACACATATATATATATATTTTTTCTTTTTATCAAGAACACAACTCTAGAGTTCCATGATTGTTTACGAGTCCTAATTAACATCATAAATTCATTATTTTAGTAGCTAAAGTTCTCTGGTCGATTAGTGATATCAAATGATGAAGAAGATATAAGAACATGGAAAATACGGTTTAAGATTTATTGGGTTGAGGATATATCAGGAAAAACAGAAACGGTTCAGTGGTTAGGAGAGTATTCGGGTTTGCGTGAGGTCTTGGGTTCGAGTCCCGTCTGGAGCATTCTTTTTAGACAAAGCTTAAGGGTATACACATCTTCTTATACATTTATTATTATTATTATTATTATTATTATTATTATTATTATTATTATTATTATTATTATTATTATTATTATTATTATTATTATTATTATTATTATTATTATTATTATTATTATTATTATTTATTGTGTATATTATTATTAATTATTAATGTTATTATTATGATTATAATTATTACTATTATGACCATTATTAATATTGTTATTATTAGTATTATAATACTTATCATTATTATTATGATCATAGTTATAAGTATTATAACCATTATTATTGTTGTAAATATTACTAATATTATTATCATTACTAGTATTATTGTTAAGTAGTATTAATATTAATATTATCATTTGTATTATTTTAGGTATTATTATTATTATTATTATTATTATTATTATTATTATTATTATTATTATTATTATTATTATTAATTTTATCATTTTAGTATTATTATCATTCCTACGATATTGATTATTATTATTATTATTATTATTATTATCAAAATAATACAACTTATTATAATAAATATTAGCACTATGGCCATTTTTAGCACTATTATTATTATTATCAAATGTGTTACTAATATGATTATCATTATTAGTATTATTAAAAATTATTATCATTTTCGTAAATATTAATATTAAAATGTTTTTATAAACAATCGAAATGTTAATATTGACTTAAGCAATAATATTATCACGGGTATTATTATTATGTAATTAATAAAATCACTATCATAACTATCATTAACAGTAAAATTAATATTTTTACGATATCATTATTATTATCATTAATAGAATTATTAACATTATTACCTTTATTAGTAATATTAAGTATTATAATTATTATCATTTTTACCATTATTAATATTATATTAGTGTTATTACAATTACTATATTTTAACAAACAAACTATATATATTTAATACATATAACATAACAAAAAAAATATTTTCAAATACAAAATGAATATATGAAACATACATATATTATTAAGATAAAAATGATATAATTAATAAAGTAAATATATATAAATTTATTCGATTACGATTATTTGTATTAATAAATATCCAAATGATATAGGTTCGTGAATCGAAGGCCAACCCTGCATTGTTCAGTATCGTCATATGTATTTTTACTACAAAATACAGTATAGTGAGTTTCATTATTCCCCTTTTAAATGCTTTTGCAATATATATTTTTGGGACTGAGAATGCATGCGCTTTTATAAATGTTTTACGAAATAGACACAAGTAATCAAAACTACATTATAAGGTTGAATTATCGAAGCCGAATATGCCCCTTTTTACTTGGTAACCTAAGAATTAGTAAACCAGTCTACTAATTGACGCGAATCCTAAGGATAGATCTATTGGGCCTAACGAACCCCATCCGTTGTAGCGGATGCTTTAGTACTTCGATGTTGTTTTTATCATGTCCGAAGGATTTCCCGGAATGATAGGGGATATTCTTATATGCATCTTGTAAATGTCGGTTACCAGGTGTTCAATTCATATGAATGATTTTTGTCTCTATGCATGAGAGGTATATTTATGAGAATTGGAAATATGAAATCTTGTGGTCTATTAAAATTATGGAAATGATTATTTATGATAAACTAATGAACTCACCAACCTTTTGGTTGATACTTGAAAGCATGTTTATTCTCAGGTATGAAAGAAATCTTTCATTGTGCATTTGCTCATATTAGAGATATTACTTGGAGTCATTCATGACATATTTCAAAATAAGTTGCATTCGAGTTGTCGAGTTTATCATGATTATTACTAAGTCAATTATAGTTGGTTATATTATGAGATGGTATGCATGCCGTCAAATTTCGATGTAATGAAAGTTTGTCTTTTAAAAACGAATGCAATGTTTGTAAAATTGTATCATATAGAGGTCAAGTACCTCGCGATGTAACCAACTATTGTGAATCGTTTGTAATCGATATGGACTTCGTCCGGATGGATTAGGACGGGTCGCTTCATTTATAACTATGACCGATGGACTATTATGGGCAAAAACCAGATAGGTTTCAAATAATCCAGGACAAAGGACAATTAACCCAGAATAATGAATTAAAATCAAAACGTCAAACATCATGATTACGGAAGTTTAAATAAGCATAATACTTTTATTGTATTTCTCATCATACTTTTAATTACTGTCATTTTATTATTTGCAATTTTATATATCATCATCATCATTGTTATTTATTTTACGCATTTTAATTATCGTCATTTATCTTTACGCTTTATTTAAAATCGACAAAACGGTCATTAAACGGTAAAAACCCCCCTTTATATATATATATATATATATATATATATATATATATATATATATATATATATATATATATATATATATATATATATATATATATATATGGGAAAAATGAATATGAGTAACAACACCATATAACCTTGAATGCAAAACCACCCAATACTACGTAGTTTTGATGTAAAAATTGGAAATCTAATAACTGCCTCCTATAATCACGTGGCTGCAATATTCCTCCCAATTTAAAATATCATTATAAGCGATACACTCGTGATATCAATTCGTAGTCGCCTTTTTGCGTTCTTCAAATCCGTATTCTAAACTCCATCTGATCACTTACATCAATTGCAGGTTATTAAATTCCATTCATTTATGTCATTCTTCACCAAATTCTCTTTAATTGTTAATTTGTATAACCTGTTGTACACGTCATTTAAAATTAGAAAAACTTGCTCATCTATGGTAGCTGTTGCATTTGTACATAGAAAACTATACATCGTGTTTTAAAACTGAAAGAAGTTGTATTTGGTGACTGCTGAATTGATTAACTCAATTGAAAATGTTAAAAAAGTATACAATAGTCAATTGAAATAAGCTGTACAACAGGTTTTATAATTCTAAAAGATACAAAAAGTATACCAATTTCATATTGAAAGAAGCTATACATCATGTTACAAAAAACTAACAACCAAGTGCCTAAAGAGAACTATATCACCACAACTTTGTTAGACCATCATGTCACCAAATTATAGAATGAATCATAATATCGTTGGAACAAATCTTCTCATGAAACAATGTTTGACTTGACTTTCACAAACATCTTATATGCATCTAATGAAGTACTCGCAGCCATGCAACACCTGTTATGTCACACAATCTCATGAAGTGTTGAAGTATATTTACTGAATCAACATATGATCGAACGTCAAAAACACATAATTAGCAAAAGGTAGAAACAATCAATTCTAATTTTGTAGGGAACGAACTAAATTAAACAAATTTACCTGATATTGTTGTGGGTGATCGCGATGAAAATAAGAATTCTGATCAATGTGTGAATATAAAAACGGGTAGGAGAAATCGAAGAATAGAAAATTAATTATGATTTGGTACAGAATGACGTAAATGAATCGAATTTAATAACCTGAAATTGATGTATGTGATCAGATGGAGTTTAGAATACGGATTTGAAGAACGCAAAAAGGCGACTACGAATTGATATCACGAGTGTATCGCTTATAATGATATTTTAATTTGGGAGGAATATTGCAGCCACGTGATTATAGGAGGCAGTTATTAGATTTCCAATTTTTTACATCAAAACTACTTAGTATTGGGTGGTTTTGCATACAAGGTTATATGGTGCTGTTACTCATATTCACTTTTCCCTATATATATATATATATTTGTATAAATATAGTTTTTAAAAATATAGTACTTAATCACTAGCTCCCTGTGGAACGAACCGAACTTACTAAAAACTACACTACTCTACGATTATGTACACTGCCTATAAGTGTTGTAGCAAGGTTTATGTATATCCATTCAATAAATAAATAAATAACTTGTGTAAAATTGTATCGTATTTAATAGTATTTTGTAGTAAACTATAATAGTATTTCGTACGCCTCCGCTGCATCATCAAGTTTTTGGCGCCGCTGCCGGGGATCCGGCAAAATGCTATATTTTTACGCTATATTTCTTATCTCTAATTTTGTAAAAATATTTTGTATTTATATAAAAACATAAAAAAATACTATATATATATATCTATATATATAAGTGTTTAAATATATAAATTTTTAAGATATATAAAATTAAAAAGTATTTTTATTTTTATCTTTAGTTTTTAAATATAAGTTTATTTTTATCTATTATAAAATTAAAATCAAATAAATATTAATTATTATAATTAAAATTGGGCCGAACCTGAATTTAGCCTGAAACATTTCTGAACTGTTGGGCCATGCGACCGCATGATCCCAAGGAGTAATACCCATGTGACCGCATGGATTAAGTTGACACGCCACAAACCTAGTACACATTTATGACGGTAGGGTTTATTAATTTTTATTATTATTTATTAATTAAGGTTTAATTATTTATTATTAACTAGTATTTAGTTTTAATAATAATTTGTAATATTAAGTTTAAGTATTATTATTAATTATATATATTAATACTTTTATAAAATATAATATAAAAATAATATTTTTATAGAATTTGTATTTTTATCGTTTATTTCGTAATATTTATCGTTCGTAATTAGTTTTAAGTTAGTTTTTGCCTTAGTTATTTTTATACTTCTAGATTTTTAGGCTTTTCCGTAAAATCCCTTAAGTGCTTTTTCTTTAGGATTAAGATTTAAGCGCTTTAGAATTTTGCGACGCCGTTTTAAATTTTAATGCCTTTCTAAAGTAATTGCCGTTTTCAAAATAGAATTGCATTTAAGTTTTAATACCTTTAGGTGAAACTTTTTAGATTTAGTTTTTAGAATTTTAAGTTTCGACGTTTTTCTTTCTTATTTTTATTTTTCGACATTTTTCGACGCGTGCTTTTTCTTTTTCATTTCTACGCTCTAGTTTTTAGGACATAGAATTTTCTTTAAATATTGACGAAAAATTATTTTAAGCGATTAAATAAATAGACATCCAAATTTTCTGATTCGTAGTAATAGTTGAATTTGTTAGTGGCGAGTTGTGGGCTTCCGATTTAAAGGGTCCTGGCTACCTGCTGCATCTATTGGCTATTCAAAACGTGGGCAAAATCAGAAAAGTCTATTAATTTGATAACTTATCTAATTTTTATATTTATAACTAATAGGATATTTAGTGAATGCACCGAGCAAAACGTTCACCACCTTTCATACGTTCACCACCTATAACCCGATCAAGACATCTAGCCAATATTGTCGTCGTTGATTTTTCTTTAGAATCATCATCAAGTCGAACAAGTACTCTAATTCAAATTTCCGATAATCCATTTTTTGAACCCGACTTCACAATTGAGAACCCCGAGGATATTCAAGGACAATTCTAAGATTCTTAACCACTAATCATTCCTCCTGAACCACAAACCATTAAATCAGAATCTTCTAGTGATTCGGATTCAACAAATTCAAATATGGAAGAAATAGAACCTTAAAGTATGGAAGACCGAATGAGAGCCACACGTACGGGCCAAGGTCACGCCATTATTAAGCTAGATGTTAATGCGCCAGATTTTGAAATCAAAGGACAAATCCTACACATGGTCACCAATCAGTGCCAATTTAGTGGTACAGCAAAAGAAGATCCAAACGAACATCTTCAAACTTTTAATAGGATCTGTAATCTATTTAAAATCCAAGAAGTTGAGGATGAAACTATTTATCTTATGTTGTTCCCCTTGAATTTAAAGGGAGAAGCCAAAGATTGGTTAGAATCGTTACCTGAAGGAGCGATTGACACATGGGATGTTTTAGTTGAGAAATTTCTTAAAAGATTCTTTCTGACATCTAAAGCCGTGAGACTTCAAGGAGAAATTGCCACGTTCATGCAAAAGCCAAATGAAACATTATATGAAGCGTGGACAAGATTCGGAAGGATGTTGAGAGGATGTCCTCAACACGGTTTAGATACTTTTCAAATAGTGCAAATCTTCTATAAAGGCGTCGATGTCACCACACGAAAAGACATCGACACAGCAGCTGGTGGTTCCATTATGAAGAAAACCGCAACCCAAGCTCACAAAATTATTGATAACATAGCCTCCCACTCACATGAGTGGCATCAGGAAAAAGATATCTTTCATTCATCAAAAGCAGCTAGAGCCGATTCTAGCCATGACTTTAATACCGTTTCCGCAAAAATAGATGCTTTCGAGAGACGAATGGAAAAGATGGCTAAAGATATTCACGCAATACGAATCAGTTGTGAGCATTGTGGTGAACCACACTTAACGAAAGATTGTCATATTGAGCAAATGATGGAACAACGTGAGAATGTTTCCTACATGAACCAAAGGCCTGGAAATAATTATCAATCGCCAAGGCCAAACTTCAATCAAAATCAAAACATTCTTTTCAATCCAAATGGACCCAACAATAACTCGTATAACTAACAAGGTTCGAATAACCAACCAACTCAAAACAACACTTTCAATCAACAAAGACCTGGTTTGTATAAACCACCATAACAAACAGAAGAGTAAAAGTCAAATCTGGAAGAAATGGTACAAAAGCTAGTTGAATCTCAAACACAATTTATTGCAACTCAAGCCCAAACGAATGAGAGGTTTGATCAGTCATTTAGAACTCAACAAGCTTCCATTTTAAATCTAGAAAAACACGTAGGTATTCTTGCTAGCATGATGAGTGAGAGGGAACAAGGAAAGCTACCGAGTAATAATGAAGTAAATTCTCGGAATGAGAATGTTAATATGGTGTCAACAAATTCTGAAAAACCAGCACCAGAAGATGGGAAGGTTTTAGATGTGATTAACAATGAAGAAGTTACACCACCACCACCACCCGAGTATGTAAAGCCAGTGGTGGCACCATACAGACCACCCATCCCGTTTTCAAGAAAAAGGAGTTGAGTATGAGCAAGTGATAGGTAATAAAGTTTGTGATACCTTTGGAAAGAATAAGAAGAATAAGAAAGTGCAAGAAATAAAAACCGTAAAAATAAACCCGGTGAAGACAGTTCCACCGAAACCTCCACCCAAGTTGGGTGATCCGGGTGAATTTATTGTTCCTTGTCTACTTAGTGATTGTGTCATGTATGATGCACTAGCAGATTTAGGTGTGAGTGTGAGTGTTATGCCTCTTTCATTATATAAGAGATTAGGAGTAGGTGAGTTAAGTCCAACGAAAATGAGTGTTCGACTCCTTGATCAAACCATTAAGCACCCAGTTGGAATTGCTGACAACCTACATGTTCAAGTAGGTAATTTAACCTTTTTAGTCAAATTTATTGTCATTGACATATAAGAGGACTCAAACATTCCTCTAATTTTAGGTCGACCATTCTTAGCATCCACCGGGGCGTTTATTGATGTAAGAGAGGGTAGAATGACACTTAGTGATGGTGACAAATCGGTCACCTTTGTGATTCGAAAGTCTAAATCTCCACCAACTAAAACCGTTGAACCAATAAAGACGATTGGTATGAACCATATTGTTTTACCAACTCCAACGGTAGTGCTTAAAAAATAATAAAATGCCTAAGTGTGGGGAAGATGAAATAACACCTAATGATGAATTGATAACAAAGAACCCCGTTGTTGATACAAAATTAAATGACCCCATTATTAACAGTTCAATGAAGAAACTTTATAAACGGGTTTACGAGGCTAGAATTAGGGGAAACTTTAAGTTATGTAACCGGTTAGTATCCAATCTGTCGCCTAAAGAAAAGGCAAAACTAGTTGAATTTATGGATAATACAGAAGAAGCCGGCCACTGGCTTAAAGCAAAACTCACAGATATGCAAGTTGATTATGGTCCAAAAGAAATTGATGATAAAGTTAATCACAATTTCGACACCACAGCTACCTAAGTGTGGGGAAATTCAAATGTTCTAAAAAAATGATGTCTAGAGTTAGTTGTTCTGTTCTCGTGTAGTTTCGAGAATGGATTCTGATTGGTCTTTTCCACTAGCAGACACTAAAGAACTAGTTTTCTCCCCCCATTTTGAATTTTTTTGTAGGTTTTGTATGAAATTAATATGCTTTTTAAATTTAAGTTTTGTGTGAATTTAAAAACAAAATTTACTTTATTTCATTAAGTTTAAAAAAATGATTTCTAAAATTCGTCTGAGTTAAACACTAGGTCATAGAACCGAAATTGCTTTACCCAAGGACGGGGCGAAAAATTTTGTTATCATTATTTTAATATTATTGATTTAAAGTATGCCAAAAATATTATATGAACGTGGGGTTATATACCAAACTTCAAAAATATGTATATATATGTTTTTATTTTATGTTATATACAAAACAGGGTAAAACAACGCACTTTCAAAGACTGGCATTAAGTTCAGCAAAAGCTACTAATTTTAACGATAAGACGTAAAATATTAAATGTGATATAAAATAATATGTTTGAAAACTCGGTATTTTTAATCATTTTTCTATGCTAATCACCCTCATGAATTTAAATTTTTACTGATTTCTTGCAAATGAGGGCATTGCAAGATCTCAAGTGTGGGGAAGGGTTATAAATTCTCTCATGTTTACACTTGGTTTAATTGCCAAATTTTGTGAAAATTTGAAAAAATTTCAACTAAATGAATTCAAAATCATGTTTATACATATTTATGAACGATAAAACTAGGTGATAAAATCGAAATTATTGTTACCTCGGAGAGAACATAAATTGAGAA
Organism: Rutidosis leptorrhynchoides; assembly: GCF_046630445.1. NCBI lineage: Eukaryota > Viridiplantae > Streptophyta > Magnoliopsida > Asterales > Asteraceae > Rutidosis > Rutidosis leptorrhynchoides. The sequence continues at coordinate 298,301,561 of NC_092338.1, read as the reverse complement.
ACAACCCAAAACGCTTGAATTCATTTAAAATGGAATAAAGGAGAATAAAAAGGCAAAGAAAAGAATAAATAAAAGCTAAGTGTGGAAAGAATTTACCAAGTTCTTTAAAACATATATCACATATTTTGTACAAGATTATTGCAGGTACTTTTGCTTTGGACTAAACTAATCAGTTTTACCCGATTTACTGTAATATATTTGAAAGAAAAATGGATCTACATGATGAATCAATTCCATCATTAAAAGGAAGTAAAGTCTTCCGAAAAAGACACGCGCTTCTTGATTTAGGTCAAGAAGTTGTCGTCCAGACCAGCTGTAGGTTGACGAAAAATCTAGAAAAGTCCTCTCTAAAATTAACAGGAAATCCACGGACCTCAGCATCAAACAGGGTCGCCATGTGGTCAGATTTATTCTAACCATGAGAAGGATTTATCTTGTAAAATGGGAAGGGCGCCGTGCAAATTAGCTTGATAAGACTAATGAATCATACCCCCAGAAAGGATAATCTCCTTAAAGATCAAAAATCAGCTCTTAAGACTAATATTACTCAATCCTTGAGATTGACCTTAAAGATTGAGAATTACAAACTCATAGAATTCGATGATATCTAAACTCGAGCTTGAACGAGAAAATATTTTGATCAAAATTACAAACCAATTTGTTTTCTGAAAACCCATTTTCAATGCTTTCATTACCATTGAACGTAAAATCCTAAGAATTCACTGGAATTCATTAGGTCACCTGAACCAAATCGAGTGTCAACCGTAAGAACGGTGGTTGCATAGCATGGTCGAAGACAGGACCTTGTGCTAGATCGAAAAATTATAGGGTGATCTTTACTATTTCTCCTACAAAGGATAGTAATTGCATCTGACATGTTGTGGACCATGAACACCTGCATGTCATTAGACATTGCCTTAACAGTTGCATGTTCAACGTTTTCCTTTACAACCAGACGGTAGTTTACAGAAAGGTAATATACGGAGAAAGTAAACTGGACATGTGCTTTCCTAATACAAGGTTAGCAAGTGGGTGACACAAAACCGCAAGTTTTGAGCTAAAATTTTAAAATCTGAAACCCACAAAACCCACAAAAATATTTAACAAACACCGGTGAAGGGTTATTCCGGAAAACTTGTCTAGGGTAAAATTTAGCATAAATTTTCAAAAGATCAAATATTTTCATAAAGATTCAATTTTCCTAAAGGATCTAAATTTTCATAGTCATGTGGGACTGTAAACCATATCGTTACTATCATTGTTTATACCGCCGTATCAAAATCACTGATGTATAAAGTGTGAGAATAAAAAAGTGATTCGAGTGAAGTGTGATTTAATTTCAAGTTCTGTATTGTTTGAGGACAAGCAACATTCAAGTGTGGGGATATTTGATAGTGCTCCAAATGAACATATATTTAGTCGCAATATCATCCCAATATGTAAAGTTTTTAACTGTAATTATTCTATTTTTAAGTTGCAATCATTTAAATAAATAAATGTGAAGACGAAGCACGAAGATTAAAGAATTGAAGAAAAAGTGCCACTAAAGCTGGAAAAGTGCCACTAAAGACATAGTGCACTCAAAAGTGCCACTAAAAGTGAGTTAAAGACTTGCGCGGATTTTGGGAGTTAAGGAAAATTATTTTTTGTGCAAATTACAAGTTGCGAAACATAAAGTACAAGATATTGAAGCGTACGAAAAGACGTTCAAAAATCTGGAACCGAGACATAGACCGAGCATCAACGCGCAAGTCAACGGACCTAAAATTACAAGTCAACTATGCACAAGAATATAATATAATATATATATATATATATATATATATATATATATATATATATATATATATAATTATATAAAATTATATATATTATATATATATTTAAATATTATGTCGACAAACAAAAAGACAAAGCATTGTGAGCTGGATCAGCACCCCATGCGATCGCATGGGATTTGGGCATCACAGCCATGCTATCGCATGGCACCCAGAAGCTGGTCAGGTTCTATAAATAGCCAGTTTTTGGACGAGTTGTACACACCTTCATAATATATTTCTCTCTTCCTCTGTAAACATATATTTATATTTATAATTATAATTTTAATTTTAAGTTAAGTTTAATAATAATTGGGTTATTGTAAGAAATGTTTTACGGGTTTTAAAGTCAAGACTCTGTCCGTGTAACGCTACGCGATTAATAACCACTGTAAGCTATGTTATTCCTTTTTAAATTAATGTCTCGTAACTAAGTTATTATTATGCTTATTTGGGCCGAAGTAATCGTGATGTTGGACTAAATATTAAGACGGGGTTATTGGATTTTGTACCATAATTAGGGTTTGGACAAAAGACCGACACTTGTGGACATTGGACTATGGACCATTAATAGATGGGGGTATTGTCTAATCGAATGACAACTCATTGGAATCTGTCGAACCTATCTTTAATTTAGTTAATCTAATAATATTAAATGATTATGCATGTCCTATTTAGTAACATTTATACGACATCTTTTACAATCATTTAATAATTATTCGGGTTGGGTAATTGATTATTCAAACTGATCAAGTGGGTAAATTAATATTCATATCTCATTAAAACAGGGGTGGATTACATACAAGGGTAATTGGTGTAATTGTTAACAAAGTATTAAAATCTTGGATTACACGCAATCGATAGCCTGGTGTAATTATTAACAAAGTATTAAAACCTTGTTACAGTTTGAATCCCTAATTAGTTGAAATATTTGACTTCGGGAATAAGGTTAATTTGACGAGCATTTTATAATTATGACCGATGGAATTTTATGGGCAAAAACCAGATAGGTTTCAAATAATCCAGGACAATGGACAATTAACCCAGAATAATGAATTAAAATCAAAACGTCAAACATCATGATTACGGGAGTTTAAATAAGCATAATACTTTTATTGTATTTCTCATCGTACTTTTAATTACTGTCATTTTATTATTCGCAATTTTATATATCGTCATTGTTATTTATTTTACGCATTTTAATTATCGTCATTTATCTTTACGCTTTATTTAAAATTGACAAACCGGTCATTAAACGGTAAAACCCTCCTTTTTATATATTATTATTACTATATATATATATATATATATATATATATATATATATATATATATATATATATACACACACACATATATATATATATTTGTATAAATATAGTTTTTAAAAATATAGTACGTAATCACTAGCTCCCTATGGAACGAACCAGACTTACTAAAAACTACACTACTCTACGATTAGGTACACTGCCTATAAGTGTTGTAGCAAGGTTTATGTATATCTATTCAATAAATAAATAAATAACTTGTGTAAAATTGTATCGTATTTAATAGTATTTTGTAGTACACTATAATACTATTTCGTACGCCTTCGCTGCATTATCAGAAACTCACGATACGATACGATAGTTTATAGTAAATATGTGTATGATGGCACCGAACAAGTGCAGAGTTGTTGTAGTGACCCGAACTTTTCCATGTTTATATATATTAATTGAGATTGATATTTACGTGATTAAATGTTTCCAACATGTTAAGCAATCAAACTTGTTAAGACTTGATTAATTGAAATAAGTTTCATATAGACAATTGACCACCCAAGTTGACCGGCGATTCACGAACGTTAAAACTTGTAAAAACGACATGACGATATATATATGGATATACATGTGGTTAACATGAGATTATGATAAGTAAGTATCTCCATAAGTATATTAACAATGAGTTATATACATGTAAACAAGACTACTAACTTAAGGATTTCGAAACGAGACATATATGTAACGATTATCGTTGTAACGACATTTAAATGTTAACCATTGTTATATTAATATATCATAAATCATGATAATATAACAATTTAACATCTCATTAGATATAATAAACAATGGGTTAACAACATTAATTGAGATCGTTAGCTTAAAGGTTTCAAAACAACACTTACATGTAACGACTAACGATGACTTAACTACTCAGTTAAAATGTATATACATGTAGTGTATTTAGATGTATTAAAATACTTTTGGAAGACTTCAAGACATATATCAAAACACTCATACTTAACGAAAATGGTTACAGTTACTTTCCCATTCTTTTCTTTCATCAAGAATTCTAGTCGTATTCTTACCCGTATTATACACAGCTTCAAAACGTACTTACTATGGGTATATACCAATAGGAACTAGCATGGGATTCCACTCTTGATTATGTCATGTATCACTAATCAATTTTAACTTCTACCATGAGCTAGTTAACTAACTAGAACTCCTTTTAACCCCACTCACCACTCACCAATTACCACTCATCATTCACTCCATTTCACTTCCAATTCTCTTTCTAATTCTCTCTCAACACACATACACACACTATTATGAACGTATTTTTCCAGTAGTTAATCATCATCTTCATCAAAAATCACTTCAAGAATCAAGCTATAATCATCATAGGAAGAACACTTCAAGAACACTTCAAAAATCCCTTCAAGTTTACTAATTTACTTCCAAGCTTTCTAATCCATTCCAAGTAATCATCTAAGATCAAGAAACCTTTGTTATATACAGTAGGTTATCTTTCTTATTCAAGGTAATATTCATATTCAAACTTTGATTCAATTTCTATAACTATAAACTATCTTAATTCGAGTAAAAATCTTACTTGAACTTGTTTTTGTGTCATGATCCTACTTCAAGAACTTTCAAGCCATCCAAGATCCTTTGAAGCTAGATCATTTCTTGTCACTTCCAGTAGGTTTACCTACTAAACTTGAGGTAGTAATGATGTTCATAACATCATTCGATTCATATATATAAAACTATCTTATTCGAAGGTTTAAACTCGTAATCACTAGAACATAGTTTAGTTAATTCTAAAATTGTTCGCAAACAAAAGTTAAGCCTTCTAACTTGACTTTTAAAATTAACTAAACACATGTTCTATATCTATATGATATGCTAACTTAATGATTTAAAACCTGGAAACACGAAAAACACCGTAAAACCGGATTTACGCCGTCGTAGTAACACCGCGGGCTGTTTTGGGTTAGTTAATTAAAAACTATGATAAACTTTGATTTAAAAGTTGTTATTCTGAGAAAATGATTTTTATTATGAACATGAAACTATATCCAAAAATTATGGTTAAACTCAAAGTGGAAGTATGTTTTCTAAAATGGTCATCTAGACGTCGTTCTTTCGACTGAAATAACTACCTTTACAAAAATGACTTGTAACTTATTTTTCCGACTATAAACCTATACATTTTCTGTTTAGATTCATAAAATAGAGTTCAATATGAAACCATAGCAATTTGATTCACTCAAAACGGATTTAAAATGAAGAAGTTATGGGTAAAACAAGATTGGATAATTTTTCTCATTTTAGCTACGTGAAAATTGGTAACAAATCTATTCCAACCATAACATAATCAACTTGTATTGTATATTATGTAATCTTGAGATACCATAGACACGTATACAATGTTTCGACCTATCATGTCGACACATCTATATATATTTCGGAACAACCATAGACACTCTATATGTGAATGTTGGAGTTAGCTATACAGGGTTGAGGTTGATTCCAAAATATATATAGTTTGAGTTGTGATCAATACTGAGATACGTATACACTGGGTCGTGGATTGATTCAAGATAATCTTTATCAATTTATTTCTGTACATCTAACTGTGGACAACTAGTTGTAGGTTACTAACGAGGACAGCTGACTTAATAAACTTAAAACATCAAAATATATTAAAAGTGTTGTAAATATATTTTGAACATACTTTAATATATATGTATATATTGTTATAGGTTCGTGAATCAACAGTGGCCAAGTCTTACTTCTCGACGAAGTAAAAATCTGTGAAAGTGAGTTATAGTCCCACTTTTAAAATCTAATATTTTTGGGATGAGAATACATGCAGATTTTATAAATGATTTACAAATAGACACAAGTACGTGAAACTACATTCTATGGTTGAATTATCGAAATCGAATATGCCCCTTTTTATTAAGTCTGGTAATCTAAGAATTAGGGAACAGACACCCTAATTGACGCGAATCCTAAAGATAGATCTATTGGGCCTAACAAACCCCATCCAAAGTATCGGATGCTTTAGTACTTCGAAATTTATATCATATCCGAAGGGTGTCCCGAAATGATGGGGATATTCTTATATATTCATCTTGTTAATGTCGGTTACCAGGTGTTCACCATATGAATGATTTTTATCTCTATGTATGGGATGTATATTGAAATATGAAATCTTGTGGTCTATTGTTACAATTTGATATATATAGGTTAAACCTATAACTCACCAACATTTTTGTTGACGTTTAAAGCATGTTTATTCTCAGGTGAATACTAAGAGCTTCCGCTGTTGCATACTAAAATAAGGACAAGATTTGGAGTCCATGTTTGTATGATACTGTGTAAAAACTGTATTCAAGAAACTGATTTCGATGTAACATATTTGTATTGTAAACCATTATGTAATGGTCGTGTGTAAACAGGATATTTTAGATTATCATTATTTGATAATCTACGTAAAGCTTTTTAAACCTTTATTTATGAAATAAAGGTTATGGTTTGTTTTAAAAATGAATGCAGTCTTTGAAAAACGTCTCATATAGAGGTCAAAACCTCGCAACGAAATCAATTAATATGGAACGTTTTTAATCAATAAGAACGGGACATTTCAGTTGTCCTCGAAATCACGAACCTATATCAAGTATATATTAACACATATACTTGTAATCGAACAAGTTTATATATATTATTTTGATTGTTATATATTTCTATAAATATATATACTTTTATATTTATCTTATATATAAGTATTTATTTGATAAAGTATTGTTAATAATAATAAAAATGATACTAATAAAAATGATAACTTTAATAAAAATGATAATTTTACTATAAATGATGTTTTTAATAAAAATGACAGTTTTGATAATAATGATTTACTAATAATAATAATAACTTTATTAATAATGATAATACTAATAACAAAAATGATAATGATAATTCTTAATATTAATGATAATAATGTTAATAATTCTATTAGTGATGAAAATAATGATATTAATATTAATAATTGTAAAAATATTAATTTTACTGTTAATGTTAGTCATGATAATAACTTTAGTAATTACATAATAATAATACTCATTATAATATAAATAATAATACTTATAATGATAATAATAATAATAATAATGATTATGATACTAGTAATTAAAATAATAATAATATAATAATAATAATATAGTGTTAATGATAGCAAAAATAATAATTTTTGTAAAAATGATAATACTTTTTAATAATAATAATACTAATAATGATAATCATATTAGTAATAATATTAATGATAACATCAATAATAATACTTATAAATATAAAATGATACTAATATTAATAACAATGATAATAATAATAATTTATATTGTTTTCAAAATACTAATAATAATAATAATTCTAATCATAATAATGATAATAATATTTAAAATGATAATAATAATGATAGTTTTAATAATAATACTAATAATCTTAATGATACTAATAATAATACTTATAATGATGGTAGTAGTAATAATAATAATAATTATAATAATTACAATAATAATAATAAATAAATAAATGAGAAACTACCTTAATAAGCTTTTCTAAAAAAAAATACCCCAAGCTGGGATCGAACCCGAGACCTCTCGCTCACCCCTCAAGTACCCAAACCACTCGTCCAAATTCAGTTTTCTGAATATATTTCACAAAAATATATATATATAACCTGTCTGTTTATCTGGTTCTCCCTTCTTCTTCTTCATAAATCGACCAGAGGCCAATTCAAAAACCATAACAGCAATTACTAGTTTGAATTTAGATTTAAAATTGAAAAGGAAACGTACTTCTATGATACCTTGATCAATCAGAAAGAAAAAAATAAATAAATAAAAACTGCTGTAAACAGCTCGTTTGCACACCACATGAACTTAAAATCAATTTCAAATTTATAGGACGTTTTAGACTATGATTATAACATGAAAAAGGTGTTAAATCCTTATTAGAAACTTTTCAAATCATCAATGTAACCAGAAACCTCAAACAGAAATCGAATTTCTCTATGAACACTAGGTTGACTTTTTGAGTTTAAAACTTTGACTTCGAAATTAGAATTCGATTTTAGGAATTGGCTTTTGAAACTTTCCAGATAGTTTTAGTATGAGATTCCTAACATTATTGCATTATTACATTTTGAAAATTTGTTTGAAATCGAATTATGGTTAAAAGGTTTTAAGAACAGAGATATCGAAAGAGAAAAAAAATATGAATTTCTGTTTATGGATTCGTTTTGTATATGTATTGATAATGAAAACCAACTGGTTTTATAACAAAAAAAATTAAAAGCTTGATCATTAAAGATCAAAAGCAAAACCAGTAGCGAATAAAAAAATATATATCATAATCATATTAAAAAAACATCACGATTAAATAAAAAACTAAAAACAGATATATAAAATTGAAAAGCAGATAGGGAATCATGATCATGATCAGCTAAAAAAATAAAAAAAATAAACAGTAGATTACCTAATAATACCTAATTTATATTAATAATTAATTAATAATAATAATGCTTAATAATAATAGAATTAATATTAATAATAATAATAATAATAATTATAATAATAATACTTTTAATATTATGAATAATAATAAAGTAATAATATTAATAATAACAATAATAATTTTAATAAAAATGATAAATTATCATTTTTAATAATGATAATAATATTAATATGACAATATTAATAATAATAGTGATAATTTTAATTATAATTAATAATAATGATAATAATCATTATAAATGTTAATAATACTATTAATAATAATAATATTATTATTAATAATAAGTTTTATTAATAATAATGATATTTATAATAATCTTATCATTTTTAGTAAAAGTGATAATACTAAAAATATTAATATTATTAATAATTATTAATAATAATAACATTAGTAATAGTTGTAATAATAATACTTGTAAATGATAATGATGAACGATAATAATAATATTAATATAACAAATTAATATTAATACATAACTATTTACAAGTAATGGTTCGTGAATCGTCGAAATTAGTCGAGGTTAAATGAAATCATATGAAGATTTTAAATTTTTGTCGAAAATTTTAGGGTTGTCATAAAAGACGAGAAACCAAGCTACGATCAAGGAAATTAAGTTACGACCCAGTGAAACAGCAGGCCATACGGCTTGCCATACGACCTGCCTATAGGGAAAACGGCATGCCATACGGCCCAGACAAACGGCCAGGCAAAACGGATGACCAGTGCAAACGGGCATAAAAAACGGCCTGCCAGCAGTATGCAGGCCAAAACCTAGTCTATTTAAAGGGTCTTTGTCATCCATTTTTATACACACTTCAATTCACTTCTTTCTCTCTCTTACTACAATATTAGTCATATTTTTAAGGTCTTCGACTTCGTGCGGGAAACCTAGTACCGGGAGAAGAACGCCGAAGATTGTATTAGGAGCGGTCTGGAGTTTGAAGTTGTCACTTTTGTATTCGAAATTCATTTAATCTAATGGTACTTCTATCCTTTGTCTTTATATAATGTTTTCCATTATTGTGCTTTGTGATATTGTTGCCATGATTAGCGAGTAGTTATCTTTAGTGTATGCTATGATGTAGTCAGTTATAATGCCGAATTGATATTATGGTTTGTGTATGTTGTCAAGATGCTTTCCGATTATGCTTTAAACTCAATCGCTTTTCCAACTAATAGAACGTAGTTATTGGCTCTGTTATTGGAAAGTCGCGAACCCCGATTCAGAGTACTCTATCTTTGTCACCCCTTGGTAAGAGAAGTCTATCGGATATAACGTAAGTTTGACTGATGCACATCGGTTGTAGTAAGTTCACCGAGCTTTGGATTTCGACTGAGGACTTTTTTGTAGTGAAACATCTAACTAGACCCCTAGTACATTGTCGGTTTTTGATGATGTGCGTGATATGCATCTTTTACCCTCTAAATTTATATATGACTCAAACACTACAAATAAGCACACACAACTAACGAGCACTTAGAACCCAGTTATTATAGCACTTTAATTTAAGTATTCTTATCAAGTTCGTTCCAAGAGAGCGGTGTAAGTCGAATATTTGAAACTATTAATCGTCCTAGGGTTTGTTTGATTGGGGGTTTTGATTGATATCAATTAACAACTAAAACTTGTACAATTAAACAAACTTAAACTTAACAAGTAAACAAGAAGCAAGTAACAAGTAACGGAGTATTAAGACTTAAATCAAATTAACTAAGAAGTGTTCACTTATCTAATCCTCTCTATGCTTGGATTGTCCCGTTTTGCCAAATTGCTATCACACTAGTTGTTGAACTATTAAATGTTTAGCATTACTACTCAACCTTAAATCAAACAACACTCCGTAAATTCACATAAGCATTGTATTTTAAGATCAAGTTAATCATGATTTGGTTATTGAGATTATGCTTGGGTTTAAATCACTTAAAACCCTCAACTATCGAAATCACTTAAGATAATTGGCATTACTATGTTGACTAAAGGCCAATTGAAAACCAACCTAGATCAAGAACACAATCACTTGCAATTTCTAAGCTAGTTATCTAGATTACTCAATGGGTTGAAGCACACATTGATTCACTTCTCAAATCACTAAGAGAGCTACTCAACATATGTAATCAAAGTCAAGCCTAAAACAAAATCATAGCAATGGATCTTTAGCTAACTCAATAACACATGATCATGTAATTCATTCAAACAACATTATTCAATTGATTTTTGAGGCAAACACTAGCATTAAAGATTCATAGATAAGCAAACACAAGAGATTTAGCCAATCATGGCTAAGATCAAACTAATAATAAGCATTGAAACATAAACAATCATCATCTTAAAGTTATTACAAGTAATAGATCAAAATATGTAAAGTAAAGTGGAAATTACAACCCAAAATGTAAAGAGATGAAGATCTAGAGCTAAACAATGATGAATCTAGAGTTAGCTTCCTTGAATCCACCTTCAATCACCAATGGATGATGAAATTAGGGGTTTGTATGTGAAATTCGAACCTAAGACAACCGCTCTCTAAAGATACATATGAAATGACCTAATATTGTTCCTTTTATAGTGTTGAAAATCTGAGCTAAAACAGCGACATGAGCGCCGCTTTTGGCTTAGGAGCGCCGCTTTTGGCTTAAGTGAGGAGCGACACTTTTGATCAGGAATGCCGCTTTTGGCTAAATTCAGGGGCGACACTTTTGCTTTAGGAGCGACGCTTTTGTCTGGATAGGAGCGGCGCTCTTGGCTGTAGGAATGGCCCTTTTGCTCACTGATGGAAAATGGAGCGAAAACGTGCATAAGAACATCGCTTTCGATGTAGGTGCGGCGCTCTTGCTCCATAGGAGCAGCGTTCTTAGATGAGGTGCGGCGCTTTTGATGCTGAATTCTGCACTTGCCATTTTCTTAGCCACTTTTGATCAAGATTTGATTTTTTTTTACACAAAATCAAGTCCTTAGCCCCCAAATTACCGTTTAGCTCAATAGCACACAAAATAGACTCCAAGATCATCAAAAACCGAACAAAGTGAGGGAGATATCTCGAGATAAAACTGTTAGTGCACGAAATGGAGTTGTCCATCGCTCTCGAACAACCTGAGAATGGTTTAGGTCTACGTTGTTTACCTAAGGTTGTATTGAACAAGAAAACTCATGTCGCAGGAGCATATGTGACCACATGTTTATTATTGGTCAAACACACGAGTGACAAATGTCACTCGTACGTGTGATACTATCAGGCGTACGGATGAGCACTGAAACGTGCGTGTGAGCTGACAGAATGGGCAGACCTATAAATAGAGTTTTCCTTGTTCTTGGTCATTTGAGGTTTCCACCAAGAACACTAGAGTGTGTGTGAGGTGAGTGCTCATCCTCTTCACCTTCATGGTAGAGAGGATCCATGGTGATTTGATGCTCCAAACACCATGGAAATGAAGATCTGATAGTCTAATTCATGTAATATTTATTGTAATTCGTTTATCATTATTATACATGTAATTGTGACTATAATCAGCTGATTTGTTCATTGTTTATCTCATATTCATCATGTTCATCTCATATTTATCACTTTTATGATCAAATTGCTAATCGAAGCTTGTTCCTTGATCAAACAATCCTAGCTAGTTAATTGAGTACATTCGCACAAAAGTTGAACAACCAAGATCTGAAGTCGACCGCTGCCGTTCTTTCTGAAACAACCGGTTTGCACGCCAAAAGTACAACGCGGCATCATTTGCAGTTGTGGTGTCACACGTATCTTATTTAGATTCGTGCGTAGATACTTTGGATTCTTATTCGTGGGAGTATTTATAAGAAGCGCAATCAACATCGACCTACTCAAGCGTTATTGATACTGAGAGAAGATGTTTACTATTTACTGAAGCATTGATATACAAAGTTTAGTGGACAACCTCCTTTGTTCGTTGAACTTACTTAGTAAGTGTTTGAGTAAAGCACTTGTGTTATACGAAGATTAGTGGGGCAGCCAGGAGCATCTGACTGTGTATGGGCCAACGACGTGTTTAATTCCGCATCGTCTGTGTAAGATGAGTACACGAGACACGAGTGTTAAAAAGTGTTATTGTGGGGTAATCAGAACCATCTGATTATTTATGGGCCGAAACGTTTTAAATTCCAAATTTCGAGAGTTCCATTGTGTGAAGGAACCTGGTTGTGGAAATTCCGCTGGATATAGAGTATTTGAGAAGATTCCACTCTGTCAAGGGAATTGATGAGAGTGATGCGCAATCATGAGATACCAAATTGACGACGTGCGATGAATCAGATAAACCGTGGATCAGATTTCTCTGATATTTTTCCCATTACAGTAGGCAAGTCGTGATGAAGACGTTTATGCTTGATTAAAGTGTTAAGAGAATGGGATACATTGAACACTGAGAAAGAAGATTCTGCAGTCAAGATACTTTGAGTGTGTCTTTTATCAGAGGAGTTCGTCGAAGATTGATCTCATTTCAGTCTTAGGGGGAGTACTGCTGCAATTGGTTCTGTGGGTAAGTGCAAGTGGATTTGAAGTCTCTTCGAGAATATCAAATGACAATTCGTAAGGCGGAATCTCAATGACCAAAAATCGTTGAGGTGCGAAGTTCTGTATTACATGCATTCAAGAAGATCTTTAATGAAACCTGAAGATTCAGAAGACCCGGTTCCACTGCAGAGACTGACTGAAGATTGCAAGAGGTGTTTTCAACGACTTATCGACAGCAAGATTCGCCAGCAATGTACAAGGGGGAGTTGTTAGTGCACGAAATGGAGTTGTCCATCGCTGTCGAACAACCTGAGAATGGTTTAGGTCTACGTTGTTCACCTAGGGATGCATTGAACAAGAAAACTCATGTCGCAGGAGCATATGTGACCAAATGTTTATTATTGGTCAAACACACAAGTGACAAATGTCACTCGTACGTGTGATACTGTCAGGCGTACAGATGAGCACTGAAACGTGCGTGTAAGCTGACAGAATGGGCAGACCTATAAATAGAGTTTTCCTTGTTCTTGGTCATTTGAGGTTTCCACCAAGAACACTAGAGTGTGTGTGAGGTGAGTGCTCCTCCTCTTCACCTTAATGGTGGAGAGGATCCATGGTGATTTGATGCTCCAAACACCATGGAAATGAAGATTTGATAGTCTAATTCATGTAATCTTTATTGTAATTCGTTTATCATTATTATACATGTAATTGTGACTATAATCAGCTGATTTGTTCATTGTTTATCTCATATTCATCATGTTCATCTCATATTTATCACTTTTATGATCAAATTGCTAATCGAAGCTTGTTCCTTGATCAAACAATCCTAGCTAGTAATGCACAGGATCTAACAAAAACATATATAAATGGAGAGATATCAAACCCCCTACATTTGAATCTTTTCTTGTCCTCAAGTAAATAAATCGACAAAACAAGCTTTGGAGATAGAGAACAAATAAGTGATCAATGCCAAAGCGCAAAAAGTTTGGGTACAAATCACTACCTTCCATGAATATGCACTTGATGGCTAGAGTGTTCTCCAAAAACTTGCACTTGCTAGGACCAAGCAAAAACATCATCTTCTTCTACTAACACAAGCTTAAAGCTAGCTCCAAATAATCTCTTCACTAGCACCCTTCGAATCTTCAATCCTCAAACACTAGCATAATCACATTTCAAGCCTAAGTCTATCTGAATCAATCATTCCCCCAGCCAAAGTCAACTTCATCTTCGAGAAGGTCTTCAAACATCAATCACAAAGTATCAAATCTTTACAAATTTGAACTTGACCTCCTTAACCTTGAACAAATATGTAGGATTCACGGGATAGCCATAAACTCATCAAACTAACTAATCACATCAAATCTCCAAATCAATCACAATCTAATACAAACCTACCCAAACAAACTCTAGGTGCACCCGAAATATATAAAATGCACCCCAAATGAATAAGGGCCATTGATGTGCATGATCGTGTCCTTTTATTTTGATCAGATTTGGATTGAATTTATTACACGAATTGGTTGTAATTATATGCCGTTTTTATGATTTCGGATTGATTTCACACATATAGGCAACTAGTCCTATTTGTATAGTAATAGTTCGTTGGTAAATCCGGTTCGTTCCACAGGGAGATTGCGTTTTCAAGATTTTTAATTGCTAAAAGTTAAAATATTAAAAGGGGGGATTTTGGATTAGGCTTTAATAGAACTAAAACGAAATAACTAAATTAATGAAACTAAATAAAACTACAATTTATACTAATTTGTAAAAAATAGAGAAATAAGATTTTTCATGGCAATATAGTAAAATAGTAAAAAAGTAATTAAAATTTACTATATGGTAAAAAGTAAAATTGGTGAGATTTAAAATAAAGTAAAGTAGTGGCTACTAAAATATGTCCCCTCTGGATTATGGATTGTTTTTAAGTCCGATTATGATGTTTTAATATATAACTTTATATTTTATCTTTCGGTTTATAAAGTTTTAACTAACTAAAATTAAATCTAACTTTCGTTAGATCTTGTTTTACCAAATTAAATTATACCACGACTATTCAAATTGAGATTTAATCCGGTTTTAACTTTTGCTAATACCAAAATTATAACGGTATTCCCTTTTTTTAATTACACGATTATATAAACTATAATATTATCCAAACCACCAAATCACACTTCTAAATTGTTGTCAATAATTTGTCCATATGTCCGTCTAGATCACTGAGGTGTTGAAGCACAATTTATGTAAATTTAATTAACTTTCGCTTATCAATTTAATAAATTATGTGATAGGGGTGAAAATATTAAATTATATAATGATGGGTCGGTGATTAAACTCAATGTTAAAAATAGTCAAAGTTACAACGTAAAATTATATATGATTCAGTCCATTTGTCCAGAGGGTCTACATTTTAGTCACCATTGTGGGTATTTAGTTGGACATTATAGCGGCATAAAAATATAAATTATATAAAGTGGACATGATAACAATAATAATAATAATAATAATAATAATAATAATAATAATAATAATAATAAACAATAATAATAATAAATAATAAATAATAAATAACGATAATAATGACGATAATAATAAATATTACGATAATAATAATAAGAATAATAACAATAATAACAATAATAATAATAATAATAATAATAATAATAATAATAATAATAATAATAATAATAATAATAATAATAATAATAATAATAATAATAACGATACGTGAAAATAAAGTTGGGACGTGGAGACTTACAGCGAGTTGGAACGGTAAAAAGCGATATTATTAGCGTAGCGTTACACGGACAAAGCTCCGACTTAAAACCCGTAAGTTAAATGTTACAACACCCAAACTAATCTTAACTTAAACTTAAAATAATAAATTATAAATAAATATATTTTATATATATATATGTATGTATATATATATATATATATATATGTATGTATATATATATATATATGTATGTATGCGAGAGAGATTGAATAAAACGGTGTAATGGATTCGGCAGAAGCTCGTGCCTTTTATAGGTAGATTCTGATTTTGGCTGCTCTGCGATCGTGGAGGTTTTACCCTCTGCAGCTTCGCGATCGTGGAGGTCTGGATTCCAGCTCACAAATTTTTGGCCACTAGCTTTGTCGACATAATATTTATTTATATAATATATATACAATTTATATATATATATATATATATATATATATATATATATATATATATTATATACAATTAATGGGTAAAACAAATTTATACTGCCCAAAGCAAAAGTACCTGCAACTTCGCACAAACATGTGATAACAGTTCATATATATTGACAAATCTCCCCACACTTGGCTTTTTTCTTGAATCTATTTATTCTTGATTTAATCAAATAAATTCATAAATTTAGAAGTTTCTCAGTTTATGTTCTCCTTGAGGTAGCAATAATTTCGGTATTAGCACCTAGTTTTATCGTTCATAAACATATTAAACAAGATTTGAATTCATTTAGTTAAAATTTTTTAAAATTTTCACAATATTTAGAAAATAAGCTAAGTGTATAAACCCGAGAGATTTTATAATCCCTCCCCACACTTGAGATCATGCAATGCCCTCATTTGTAATGAAATCAGACAAGATAAAATTTACGAGGGCAATTAGTATAGAAAGGAAGTTAAAACCTCTTTAGTTAAAAAGCTGTAACTTAATACCAGTCTTTGAAAATGCGTCTTTTATCCTTATTAGTACATAATATAAACTACAAATATATATACATATTTTTGTAGTTTGGTATATTACCCCACATTCATATAATATTTTTGGCATACTTTAGATCAATAATATTAAAATAATGATAACAAATTTTTTCGCCCGTCCTTGGGTAAAGCAATTTCGGTTCTACGACCTAGTGTTTAACTCACGACGAATTTTAGAAATCATTTTTTTAAACTTAATGAAATAAAGTAAATTTTGTTTTTAAATTCACACAAAACTTAAATTTAAAAAGCATATTAATTTCATACAAAACTTAAAAAAAAAGAAAAAAAATCAGAATGGAGGGAGAAGACTAGTTCTTTAGTGTCTGCTAGCGAAAGACCAATCGAGCTCCACTAAATATTTTGAAACATTTTAAGAAGGCGAGTGGTTAGCTAAAGTGTTGTCATAAAATCTCCCTGTATTCATTTATCCTTAGGGTAGAATGTGATGTCATCTCTTTCAGTGTTGTTGAACCCTTCATAATAGAATTTAAGTCTATGACCATTCACATTGAAAATACCACTATTCTTGTCATATAACTCTAAGTATCCGAATGGAAATGCGTGTTTTACTTCATACGGTCCTGTCCATCGGGACTTAAGTTTCCCAGGTGAAAACTTAAAACATGATTGAATAACCTGAACTTTGATTCATGGTTCAAATGCTTTCTTCACTTTTAAGCGAGCATCGTGCCATTTCTTAGTTTTCTCTTTGTAAGATTTCGATTTTTTGTATGCTTGAAGTCTTAGCTCGTCTAATTCATGCAATTGTAAGAATCGATTTTCTCCGGCTTCCACAAGGTCTGTATTACATTCTTTTAGTGCCCAATACGCCTTGTATTCAACCTCGACAGGTAGATGACACGCCTTACCATATATTAATCGAAAAGGAGTGGTACCAATGGGCATTTTGAATGCGGTTCTAAATACCCACAGCGCATCATCTAGCTTTCGATGCTAGATTTTTGGATTATTCTTAACTGTTCTTTCTAAAATTCGTTTAAGACCTCGATTTGTGTTTTTAACTTGGCCACTCGTTTGAGGGTGGTAAGAAGTTGAGAAACAATGATTAACTCCGTACTTTTTAAGCACTTTCTCGAGTAATTGATTTGTAAAATGAGTTCCACGATCACTGTTTAATGCTTTTGGAAGCCCGAAACGTGAGAAAAGGTTTCTAAGAAAGCTGGCAACAATTCGAGCATCGTTAGTGGGTAGGCCTTTTGCTTCAGCCCATTTAGAAATGTAATCAACTGCTACGAGAATGTATTTGCATTTGTTAGAAGCGGGAAATGGACCCATGAAGTCAATCCCCCAAATGTCAAATACTTCACATACTAGGATACTTTGTTGTGGCATTTCGTCTCTCTTGGAGATATTTCCAGATCTTTGAAAAGCATCACAGGTTTTTACCATGTTGTGTGCATCTTTGAAAATTGTAGGCCAGTAAAAACCCGAGTCAAAGACCTTCTTAGCTGTATAGCTTGGTTCGAAATGTCCACAAGCTGGTCCTTCATGACAGTGCTCTAGAATTTTTTTAGCTTCTTTGCCATATACACATCGACGAATAACTTGATCTGATCCTATACGAAAGAGATTAGGGCTTTCCCAGAAGTAAAACTTCAGATCAGCGAAAAATTTCTTCTTTTGCTGATAAGTTTGATTTTTAACAAGAATTCATGCGGCTAGATAATTGGCAAAGTCCGCAAACCATGAAATTTCTTCTTCCGTTTCAATTTTCATAAGGAACTCATCTGGAAAAGTATCGTGAATAACAGATTCGTCGAGTGTTTCTAAGTTAGGATTTTTAAGACGGGATAAGTGATCCGCGACGAGATTTTCAGCTGCCTTTTTATCCTTGATTTCATTGTCGAATTCTTGTAGGAGAAGAATCCAATGAATGAGTCTAGGTTTAGAATTTTGCTTTTTGAATAAGTACTTTAGGGCTGAAGGATCAGTATAAACAATTGTTTTAGATAACACTAGGTAAGACCTAAACTTATCGAAAGAAAAAACTACTGCAAGAAGCTCCTTCTCAGTAGTTTTGTAATTCAACTGAGATCTTGTAAGTGTTTTACTTGCATAGTAGATTGGTTGAAATTTTTTATCTTGACGTTGACCTAAAACAGCTCCCAGTGCGAAATCACTAGCATCACACATTAGCTCGAAAGGTTTGGACCAGTCGGGTGATACCATAATGGGTGCATTCGTAAGTTTCTCTTTCAGAATGGAGAAAGAATTTAGACATTCGTCGTTGAAATCGAATGTACAGTCTTTTTCAAGAAGTTTAGTCATGAGTTGAGCGATTTTTAAAAAGTCCTTTAGGAATCGCTGATAGAATCCCGCATGACCAAGGAAACTACAAATTCCTTTAACAATGGTTGGAGGAGGAAGTTTTGAAATAACGTCTATCTTAGCGTTGTCTACTTCCATTCCAGCTCGAGAAATCTTGTGTCCTAAAACAATGATTTCCTTCACCATGAAGTGACATTTCTCCCAGTTTAAAACAAGATTTGATTCTTCACAACGAATTAGCATTCGTTCAAGGTTTGAGAGACATGAGTTGAAGGAGTCTCCAAAAATAGAGAAATCATCCATAAAAACTTCTATACTTTCTTCAATCATGTCATAAAAAATTGCCATCATACACCTTTGTAAGGTGCCTGGTGCGTTGCATAATCCGAATGGCATTCGTCGGTAGGCAAAAGTACCAAATGGACAAGTAAATCTGGTGTTGTCTTGGTATTTTGGATCAATTGGAATTTGAAAATAACCGGAGAATCCATCAAGGAAAGAGTAGTAATCTTTTCCCGCCAAACATTCTAGCATTTGGTTGATAAATGGTAGCGAGAAATGATCTTTCCTTGTAGCGTCGTTTAGACGACGGTAGTCTATACAGACTCTTCACCCAGTGACTGTTCTCGTAGGAACGAGTTAGTCTTTATCATTTAGAATAACAGTCGTACCCCCTTTCTTAGGTACTACTTGCACAGGACTAAGCCACGGGCTATCAGATGTAGGGTAAATTAACCCGGCATCAAGTAATTTGATAACCTCCTTTTTGACAACTTCTTTCATGTTAGGGTTTGATAACGCAAAAATTATACATATTTGTTGTCGTTATTTCGATCCAATTTTGTATCATTTTGTATGTAATTGTTGTACTTGTGTATTGTAATAAGTTAAAATATGTGTATAATCCATTGCGAGTGTTGAAGCGAAGATTTATGGAAAATATTGCTGATTTTAGAAGATTCTGCGCACCTACACCGTTTTGGCCATAACTCGGTCATACGAACTCGAAAAAGGGTGAATCCGGAGCCCAGACGTCCGTAACTCAGAGCTCTACAACATCATATTGGAAAATTACCTATAAAAAGTACCAGATGCGGCGCATCTGCTTTAGATGCGGCGCATCTGAGGCCAAAAAAGTCCCGAAAGCATTAAATGCGGCGTTTCAGAGGCATACGGCGCATCAGTAAGGTCAGATGCGGCGCATCTGGGCATAAAACGTCAAAAATGAGCTGGAAAATGACCTGTACGTGAGCTGGGTGGTAGGTAAGAAGGTGATGCGGCGCATCATAAAGAGATGCGGCGCATTGGAGGCTGAAATACCTACTTTTCTTGCTATTTAAAGGGTCTAAACTCATTCTAAACATACACCACAATATAGATCAGTTCTAGTCTGAGAAGGGGGCTTCCCCCAGCCATTCTAAAGGGTTCTTCACCCTTTTTAGCATCAAGATTTAAGAACGGATCATATGCTACGATAGGTACTCTCGGTTTCAATTATTTTAGTGATACGATTATGAATTCCTATTGTTTCATTTCTATTATTGTAACCTTCATTATTATGATTGGCTAAAGCCTTGTGTGTTTACTTTAATGTAAGATTTATGGTTTGGGATTGTTCTATCTTTTAATGTTATTTAAGTTACTATGATGTTTGATTGAGTAAATTACCATGTCCAACCAAAAGAACCATAGTTATGCTAGTTTGGTACTTTCCTTCAATTACATAGATTGTTAACTACATGTGACACTAGGAACACAATCTATGCTTCAATACTTTTAGTAATCTAGACGGGTAAACATATACTTAATTGACGACCTTGCTATATGTTTAGATCGGTAATTAAATAAGTACTAGAACTACATAGTCATGAATTTACCTCAAGTGATTGTAGTAATTTAGGTTTTACGTGAGTTTAACCGAGTTGGGTCTAATTAATCTAATCAATCTAAATCAATTATGTTCTTCCATAGATCCGTTGTTGTAAGTATCCATTTACTCTAGTTCAATTATACAAGTTATGAATTGGTTTATGTGAGTTTATCAATGTTCATGGCTAGTACTTCAACACCTAGTGATTTAGACATCTACATGTGAGTGTAGGATGGTAATTGAATGGTAACTAGATTTTACAATAGTGTAGTTTATTTAGAGTGATCTTAATAAACTAGGTTTTATGTGAATTCAACCAAGGAAGAGTCTTATTGATTAAACATAGGTAAAGAAGAACTAATGACAAGGTTTATGTGAATTTACTAAGTTTATAGTTCTCAGTTTATAGATATTGTAAGATTGATATGAACCATTTACTTGTAACTACAAAATAATGGGTTTAAGTATAAAAGAACAATCCTTATCATTTATCAAGCATTGAAGTAAACACCGCCTTCTCATCCTTGTTATTTATCTCATTTTATTTTTCGTTTGTTACTTAACAATTCTACAATTAAAACTCCCCTTTTTCTTAGAATAATTAACTGTTTTTGAAGTCCTTAAAACAAACTTCTCCCTGTGGATCGAACTGATCAATTTACTTGCTAGTTACTACATGATCGGGTTTTAGTTGCCTGTATTATGTGTTAATTATTAAGCATATTGTCTACATTTTAAAGGTTACGTTTTGACACATCAACTTTTTGGCGCCGCTGCCGGGGAGCGGTTTTGTTTAAGAGATTTTAATAGACTTTTAGTTATTCGATCCTTTCGTGGGAAGTTTTTTTTTCACGAAAGTTACCTGCTTTATTTTTGTTTTTGTTTGTTTTGTTTTTCTTTTTAGGTGTGATTGCAGCTAGGTTACAGGTATAATATGGCTGGGTATGATTATATGATTTCGGAAGCCATGTATGATGTCCAACAATCGGGTGAATCATCGGTTTTCATGGGTATGAATGATGATTGGTGTATGGGTTCTTGGGACGCTAGAGTTGAACCAAGAGGTGTTTGTGAGACTTATGGAGGTTACTATATGCCTGAGGAGTGTGATGATAATCTTATGTATCATTATACCCCTATGGACCAACCATGGGATTATTATGAAGATGGTAACTTATCCTGGGATTCATCTCAACAACACTTTCAAATTCAACAAGGAGAGGAGAGTCAGTCGAATTTAGAAGATGTAATTTTAGACTTCATGAGAAACGAGACTGAACAGAGCCAAAATTTGCAAGAAACACTAGCGGGCCAACAAGAATCCATTGGGCGTTTACAGAGAACCATGAGCTGTCTACTCCAGCAAATTGAAGAAAGGGAGTCGGACACTTTTACGGCTAATTCACTAGTTGATTCGAGGGATAATACAGAGATACCCGAGGTGGAGAGTGTTGAGCCTACCATTATTATACCACCTACCACCCCAGTTATGTCCACGTTTGCAATGCTTAATCCAGGAATTGATGAGGGAGAATTGCGGGAGATAGGTTGGTATTCATGGGATAGTGATGATGATGACATTTTAACTACCGAGCTTGAAGAAATGGATTCATCAAAGATCATCGACGATAAGGAGCCTAATATAGTGGAACCATTTAAGGAGTCACCTTCTCATGTGGAATTTGTATATCCTCACGAGGTTAGCACTTGGAATATATTAAAAGATGATCCGTTTAGACATGATCCACCTGAAAGAATAAAATTTTTGCTACAAGCCGCACTTTGGAGAGAGTCATGTGTTGATTCTCGGGTTAGGTATTCCTTTTTCAAGAAATTGAAAAAGGAATTATATGATATATTATATACCACCCGAGAGGTTAATGACTGGCTCACGTTACTTATTCGTGGAACTTTTTCCACTGATTTTACATGTCGTCCGATAAGTGTGGGGAAGAATGACCCCATTAGGTGTTAAAAGAAGGGGTAAAGTTTGGTGCACATCTCATTAATAAATATGCACCATATAAAATGAGTATTGTGCTATGTGCTGCAATTTTTAAAGACTGGCATGAAGTTCAGCAAAATACTTGCATGATGATTGGTTTGTGATAGCGTTTAAGGAATGGATGATGTTCTTATCGTGACAGCCAATTCAGCGCCATCATCCCGTGATCTTCGGCCTAAAGCCTAGAAAGTATTAACTCTCTTTCATACTATCTGCCCTCTCGAATTTTACAATTTTTCTGATTTCATGTAATGAGGGCATTACATGATCTTAAGTGTGGGGAAGGAGTAAATTCTTTCGGGTTTTACAAAAACATGGTTTAAAATGGCTTAAAATGTGGGTTTTACAAAAAAATATGGTTTAAAATGGCTTAAAATGTGAAATTTTTTTAACTTTATAAATTGATTTGCATGAATTTATTTTGTATACAAGACTCAAGAAATAGCCAACTAAGAAAATGATCAACACGCTATATCACATACTTCGCGCAAGGATTCTATAGTACTTTGTTGAATCGGAAATCAAATCCAATACTCATTGAATCAAGGAAGTCAAGTCTTCCAAAATGACGCACTTGCTAACTTATGTTAGAAGATGTAGTCCAGAACAGCTGTAGGTTGATGAAAAATCTTGAAAAGTCATCTCTATCATCGGCTGGAAATCCACCTCACCTCAGCATCAAACAGGGTTTTTGGTGGTCAGACTTATCCTAACCATGACATGGATCTGTCTCGTACAATGGGGGGCACATTGCAAATTAGATTTTAAGACTAATGAATCTAATCCCCAGATGGATGATCTCCGTAAAGATCAAACGCATCTATGTTTGACCGCGGTCAACATACATATGCCATAACGAATTGAGGTGTGCAAACTCATGGTTCACCGATGATATTTGGACATGATATAGTTTCTTCTAAAACTTATGCTATTTTATGAACTATATTGTGTAAAACCATTTTTAGGACATCCGGTTACAAGTTCCATGATACTACAATCATGGGGGCGAGTAGCTTGCTAATCGCCGACTGAGGCTTCGGTTTTCAGTTACCCTCAACCGGACTTTGAGGTTAAAACCGGAAAACTTGATTAGTGTAAAAACTAACATGACTATTTTTCAAAATATCAAAGGTTTTCCGCAAAGATCCTAATTTCCCTAAGGATCCAAATTTTCAAGAAATGTGGACTTTAAAACCCACATTTCGACTTTGGTGTGATTTCAATTCGCGTGTGTACTCCAAAGGTTTGTGTATACTCAAAACGCGTGCGTGTGTTACATTGTGAAATAAATAAAAGTGTGAGTGTGATTCGTGTGTGTTTTCAAAAATGTGTATGTTCATTGTAATATATTTTAGTTTTTGTAAGTCTTGCTTGAGGACAAGCAAGGTTTAAGTGTGGGGATTTGATAACGCAAAAATTATACATATTTGTTGTCGTTATTTCGATCCAATTTTGTATCATTTTGTATGTAATTGTTGTACTTGTGTATTGTAATAAGTTAAAATGTGTGTATAATCCATTGCGAGTGTTGAAGCGAAGATTTATGGAAAATATTACTGATTTTAGAAGATTCTGCGCACCTGCACCGTTTTGGCCATAACTCGGTCATACGAACTCGAAAAAGGGTGAATCCGGAGTCCAGACGTCCGTAACTCAGAGGTCTACAACATCATATTAGAAAATTACCTATAAACAGTACCAGATGCGGCGCATCTGCTTTAGATATGGCGCATCTGAGGCCAAAAATGTCCCGAAAGCATTAAATGCGGCGTTTCAGAGGCATACGGCGCATCAGTAAGGTCAGATGCGGTGCATCTCTTTTAGATGCGGTGCATCTGGGCATAAGACATCAAAAATGAGCTGGAAAATGACCTGTACGTGAGCTGGGTGGTAGGTAAGAAGGTGATGCGGCGCATTGGAGGCTGAAATACCTACTTTTCTTGCTATTTAAAGGGTCTAAACTCATTCTAAACATACACCACAATATAGATCAGTTCTAGTCCGAGAAGGGGGCTTCCCCCAGCCATTCTAAAGGGTTCTTCACCCTTTTTAGCATCAAGATTTAAGAACGGATCATATGCTACGATAGGTACTCTCGGTTTCAATTATTTTAGCGATACGATTATGAATTCCTATTGTTTCATTTCTATTATTGTAACCTTCATTATTATGATTGGCTAAAGCCTTGTGTGTTTACTTTAATGTAAGATTTATGGTTTGGGATTGTTCTATCTTTTAATGTTATTTAAGTTACTATGATGTTTGATTGAGTAAATTACCATGTCCAACCAAAAGAACCATAGTTATGCTAGTTTGGTACTTTCCTTCAATTACATAGATTGTTAACTACATGTGACACTAGGAACACAATCTATGCTTCAATACTTTTAGTATTCTAGACGGGTAAACATATACTTAATTGATGACTTTGCTATATGTTTAGATCGGTAATTGAATTAGTACTAGAACTACATAGTCATGAATTTACCTCAAGTGATTGTAGTAATTTAGGTTTTATGTGAGTTTAACCGAGTTGGGTCTAATTAATCTAATCAATCTAAATCAATTATGTTCTTCCATAGATCCGTTGTTGTAAGTATCCATTTACTCTAGTTCAATTATACAAGTTATGAATTGGTTTATGTGAGTTTATCAATGTTCATGGCTAGTACTTCAACACCTAGTGATTTAGACATCTACATGTGAGTGTAGGATGGTAATTGAATGGTAACTAGATTTTACAATAGTGTAGTTTATTTAGAGTGATCTTAATAAACTAGGTTTTATGTGAATTCAACCAAGGAAGAGTCTTATTGATTAAACATAGGTAAAGAAGAACTAATGACAAGGTTTATGTGAATTTACTAAGTTTATAGTTCTCATTTTATAGATATTGTGAGATTGATATGAACCATTTACTTGTAACTACAAAATAACGGGTTTAAGTATAAAAGAACAATCCTTATCATTTATCAAGCATTGAAGTAAACACCGCCTTCTCATCCTTGTTATTTATCTCATTTTATTTTCCGTTTGTTACTTAACAATTCTACAATTAAAACTCCCCTTTTTCTTAGAATAATTAACTATTTTTGAAGTCCTTAAAACAAACTTCTCCCTGTGGATCGAACTGGTCAATTTACTTGCTAGTTACTACATGATCGGGTTTTAGTTGCCTGTATTATGTGTTAATTATTAAGCATATTGTCTACATTTTAAAGGTTACGTTTTGACACATCAGGGTTTAACCTCCGTTTCCTTTGTACCACGGGTTTAAAATCTTCTTCCATTAGAATTTTGTGAGTACAATAAGCAGGGTTAATCTCTGGAATATCAGTTGTTTTCCAAGCAATTGCCTTTTTGTGGGTTTTTAAAACAGACATTAACCTACCCTTTTCGTCATCGGAAAGTTTTGATGAAATTATGACGGGTAATTGTGACATTCCTTGGAGATAATCATATTCCAAATGTTTCAGGAGTTCTTTAAGATCCAAGGTGGGTGGTTCTTCTAAGGAAGATTTTATCCGGAACGTATTACCATCGGTAATTTCTTCAAAAGGTTCATTTTCCCTGGGAATTTCTTCTTCTACGTATTCTTCATTAGTGAATACCTTCAACAGCTTGTCTAACTCTATATCGACATCAAAATCTTCACCTTCACCCATTGGGGTGAAATCTGAGGTGTCGATATTTAATAGTTCTTGTAGTTCTTCCTCAATACAACAATCAACAATGTCTATTTGGAAACATTCGCCATCAGGAGACATAGGGTGTTTCATAGCCTTATCTATGTTTAATATAATTCTATCCTCTCCCACACCTAACTGCGATTTTTCTCTTTTACGCGCACAATTGCGTCTGCAGTATTTAGAAAGGGACGTCCTAGAATTAGGGGAACCTTACTATCTTCTTCCATTTCAAGAACAACGCAATTAGCAGGAAAGATTAAGTGATTTACTTTAACCGGTAGGTTTTCAGCAATGCCAATAGGATAGTTGTAAGTTCTATCAGCTAATCGTATACACATCCTGGTTGGTTTTAAATTACCTAATTTCAATTTTAAGTATAAGGAGTGAGGAATAAGGTTAATGCTCACTCCTAAATCAGCTAATGCATCGTACATTACTGAATCTCCCATCAGACAAGGAATGATGAAACTTTCAGGTACTCCAAGCTTTGGTGGCAAATTTTGCTTTTGTAAAATTGCCGAGCATTCCTCATTAAGGAATGTGGTTAAAGCTTCTGCATATTTTCCTTTGTCAGCTATGAGATCTTTGATAAATCTTCCATAATTTGGCATACCCGCAAGAACATCTACAAGCGGTACATTTATGCAAATTTGCTTAATCATGTCAGCAAACTTGTTGCATTGTGCTTGTAATTTTTCTTTCTTCAAACGTTGCAGATATGGAATTGGAGGTTTGTATACCTTCAATGATGGTTGATTTTGAGTCTTTGGTGTACTTGTGGTTGGCATCGTATTTTCTTCCACCACAGGTTTGTTTTCTTGTGAAACATGAATAGGAGTGAGAGGCTTTGGAATCTCTGGGTTAATAGTTAACCCAGTTCGCGTAGTGATAGAATTAACTTGCGAAATATTACTTGAATTTTGAGTTTCCTTACCCTTAGGGTTTGGTTGCGTGTTGGATGGTAAAGTGCCCGATTGCCTTTCAGCAAGCAATTGGGATATTCTTCCCATATATCTTTCAAGGTTTTGAATTGACGCTTGATGATTCCTTTGTACTTGCTCGTTTCCCGTTTGGACTTGATGTAATTGTCTCTTTACTTGCTCATTCGTTTCTGATTGACTTTTGACAAAATTCATCATAACTTCTTCAAAGTTAGATATCTTCTCTACTGGTTGCGTGTTATGATTTTGTTGTTGATATGGTTGTTGTTGGAAATTTTATTGAGGTGGAAATGGAGGTTGGTTTTTATTGATAAAGCTAGGTGGTCCATTTCTTTGAAAAGCAAAATTCTTAGGGTTTTGATATCCTGGGTTTGCAGGTTGATAATTAGAATTTCCTCCTTGAAAATTGCCTTGTCTTTGATTGGCCATAAAATTAACTTGTGCTACTGAGTTCATTGGCCGATCATTGATATCACAATCTTTCGTGAAATGTGATTGTCCACAGATTGCACAGCCTACTTGCAATGCTAAAACTGTTGAATTTAGTTTCTCTATTTCTCTTCCAAACTTTTTGAATTAATTCGACAGTGAAGCTATGTATCACACCCCTAGTTAGGGCCTGGGTGAATGTGACTTTAATATCAAAAATACCAACATATTATTTAATGAGAACGACACTATATGATAAAAACAAACTTTATTGAGTACGCAGCGGAATGAAATAGACCGTCGTTACAAGAATGGAAATTACAAGAATGTAAATAAATACATAAATAATAAATGTGACTCTTTCTTCAAGTCCTAGAGTCCAAGTAGCATCACATAGAAGAGTAAGCTGATCAATCGTAACTTGAGACTAAACATGCTAAAGTGTCAACCAAAAAAGTTGAGTGAAGTTCATAGGTTTAACAAAATAGTTGACCGTTGTTTAGACCACAAGATTTTTATTTAAAAAGTAGATCTCGCAGGGATCTAAAAGTAGTGCCAAATTTGTGATATTTAGACTAAACAGTTTCAAAGTTTGCCCCGTGACAAGTTGTACTGTCCTTGTCGGTTTGAATCATTATTAAGTAATACAATGACTTGGTCAAATGTATCGGGGACATTACTCCCGATAGGCCTGCCCCCAATAATTAAGAATGCATTATGTAAAAGCAATTAAAAATATCACAGTGGGGACTTGCAGGACATAGCCAGGTATAGCACAGTTTTATAGTTGGTACTTGTGTCTAAGTTGTAAATATTAAAAGAAGCATGTGACTCACCCCAGTAAGTTTAAATAAATTACACAATAGTAAGTGGGGCTATGAAGTTTACCTTAGTAAGTAGGAGAGAGTTTGTTATTCCTCGGATAAGAAGAGTTGGATGAATGTGAGCAGAAAGTCAACCTAATGACATTTAAGAGTAGTTAAATGTTCACCCAAGTTTAAGTTAAGTATGCAAGTGTTTAAGTGTAGTTTGTTTTACTAAGTTCCCATTCTTAGTAAGTTTTCATTTTTAGTAAGTTAGTGTTGAACACTAGTGAGTTGTTCTTAATAAGTCCACCACTTATTAAGTGTGTAGGTGACTAGGTGTTGTTCACTTAGTGAGTGTATGATTACTATAGCCGGGTTTGATATTGTGCACCATACCCAAACATCTATGCCACCACCGAGTCACTCGAATGATCTATTGTTACCGGTCGGCCCAGGATATCTTGACCAGAATCTAAGTCTTGGCATTTGAGATCCACAAGCGTCCCGTAATGGTACCAACGATCACCCTAGGCCATAAGTAGCGTAGACGTTCGAGTAATTTCACATTTTCATGTATGTTATAATCTTATAATATAAGTATTACAATATAAGTAGTACATTATAAGTGTTAGTAGTAGTATAGGTGTATAAGTGTTAGGTAGTGGTATGCAGTATATATAGTAGTATTAAGGTTTAGTAGTATTAAATGTTTTAAATAGTATTTAAGTAGTATTAGGTTTAGGGTTTAGTAAAGTAATGATTAGATTTAATGATTAAATGATTAGGTTTAGTAATTATTATTATATGATTAGGGTTTAAGTAATTAATGATTAATAATTATGATATGATTAGGTAATGATTATTATATAATTAGGGTTATATAATAAATTTTTAGGGTTTAGGGTTTCATATTATTTAATGTTTATGTACATGTAGTATGTATATGTCGTGTATATATGTATGTATGTATAGGGGTTTATATATATATATATATATATATATATATATATAGCCGTATATATGTGTATGTATTATATTTATATTTTTTTACAATTAATAAACATGAGAAATAACATAAACATGATTAGGGTTTTAGGGTTTTGAAGATCTAAACATTTTTTTTTAAACCGTATATGTATGTGTATGTATATGTTTATATATATATATTTTTTTATATATGTATATGTATACGTAGTATATGTATATATATATTTTGTATATTTTTAACAAAATTACATACATGTTAATGATCCAAATAATTAGGGTTTAAAGATTCAACAAAATTTCCTTTTTTTTTACAATCGTGTATATGTATATGCATATTGTTTATATTTTTTTTACATGAACAATATGAATATTAAGATTAAGAATGAATATGATTATGAATATAAACATGAATCGAAAGATATAATTTAAAAGATTTGGATCAAGGGTTATACCTTGATGATGGATGATGAAGATTAACAAGAAAAGATGAATATCACTTGAAGATGAAGATCTAATAACCCGAATAACGAAGAACACGCTTGAAGATCTTGATGAACACGAAGAACAAGCCAGGAAAACAATAAGTAATTAACCAAAACTTCAAAAAGGTGGTGGTGGTGTTGTGGTGGTGGTTTGGCCGTGAGCCAAGAGAGAAAGAGGGAGGAGATGATTGTTTTTGTGAGGTTATTATGAATGAGAGAATGGGATGAGAAAAATGATAACCTAGCACCTCCTTTTATTGTTGAGATTAGGTCATTCTAGAACTAGGTTTAGGTTATAATACTTGGAGCAAAAGTTAGAAATTAAAGTTAGGTTAATGAGGGTTATCTTGGCCGATTTTTAACAAGGGCAAAATAGTCTTTTTGCCCTCCCTAGGTCACGGCTAGGGTTAGGAGAAAGGGAGTGGATCATTTTCAGTTTAGACCCTGTAGTTTGGTTTGGTTAAAATGGTTCCTTATAAGTTCAAGTTTAAATGTTTAAAGGCTACAAGTTTTAGAGTTTTACATTTTGTTCATGGAAGTTAATAAGCTTTTATTTTTCATCTGTTATTAACTTGTAAATTATTGCACAAAGTTAATTAATATGTTTTATAACTCTTAACACTTAACAATTGTTGATTAAAGTTTAATCATTAAGTTTTAATTATATTGTTTGGGAATTTAATATGGAATGGAAATATGAGGGTCGTTATAGTACTTCCCCGTTATTAGAAACTTCGTCCCGACGTTTTAAGTAGACTTCTCGGATGCATCAGTGTTTGAGAAGAGATGGGGATATTTCCGTATCATTTGGTCTTTGCGTTCCCATGTATATTCGGTGCCTCTACGCGAATTCCAATGGACTTTAACGATAAGTATGTTGCTTTTACGTGTTTGTTTGACCTCTTCATTCATGATTTCTATAGGTTCTTCAATGAAGTGCATTTGCTCATCAATGCGGATATCATCCAAAGGAATAACAAGTGTGTCATCAGCAAGACACTTTTTAAGATTCGAGACATGAAAAACATCATGTACTTGGCTAAGTTCAGTTGGTAGTTCTAATCGGTATGCCATGGGACCGACTCTCTGAGTGATTGTGAAAGGTCCAACATAACGTGGACTGAGTTTACTTCGTTTACCAAAGTGGACGACACCTTTTCAAGGGGATACTTTCAACATGACTTTATCTCCAGCTTGGAATTCTATATCCTTCCGATGCTTATCAGCATAGCTTTTTTTTCGGCTGCGGGCAGTTTCTAATCGTTGCTTAATCTGGACGATCTTTTCGGTAGTTTCATGAATGTTAAATGTCTGTCCTCTAATTCATCCCAGCACAATGGGGATCTACATTTTCGTCTGTATAAAGCTTCAAAAGGTGCAGCTTTAATGCCAGAGTGATAACTATTGTTGTAGGAAAATTCAGCTAAAGGTAGATGTCTATCCCATCCTTTGCTGAAATCGATTGCACAAGCACGTAGCATATCTTCCATTGTTTGGATGGTTCGTTCACTTTGACCATCAGTTTGCGGATGATAGGCTGTACTCATGTCGAGTTGAGTTCCAAGAGCAGATTGCAAAGTTTTCCAGAATTTAGAAACGAATCGACTGTCGCGATCAGAAATAATTGAGATAGGAACTCCATGACGTGAGACAATTTCTTTAATATAGAGTTGTGATAATTTCTCCATCTTGTCGGTTTCCTTGATCGGTAAGAAATGTGCAGATTTAGTAAGACGATCAATTATGACTCAAATAGTATCGTTACCGTTTGAAGTCTTAGGAAACTTAGTAACGAAATCCATAGTGATACATTCCCACTTCCACTGCGGGATATCGGGTTGTGTCAACAGACCAGAAGGCTTTTGATGTTCAGCCTTAACTTTCAAACAAGTGAGACACTTACTAACATAAGTAGCAATGTCGGCTTTCATGTTAGGCCACCAGTAGAATTCCTTCACATCGTGGTACATCTTACTGGAACCGGAATGAATAGAGTACCTAGTCTTATGAGCTTCGTCCAAGACTAGATCACGGAGATTACCGAAGCGAGGAACCCAAATTCTGTTACTAAAGTACCGTGTACCATTAGCTTTCACTTGGAGTTGGTTCTCGAAACCGATAGGTCCTTCACCTTCGATATGTGTTGGTTTAATAGCTTCAAGTTGAGCTTCACAGATTTGTGATATAAGATTCGATTTGATTTTCAGGTTTAAAGCACGAACACGTCTAACATTGTCTTTTCGACTAAGGGCATCGGTAACTACATTTGCTTTTCCAGGATGATATCGAAGTTCACAATCGTAGTCATTTAATAACTCAATCCAATGCCTTTGCCTCATGTTTAATTGCTTCTGGTCAACGATATGCTGCAGACTTTTATGATCAGTATACACTGTGATTCTAACCCCATAGAGGTAACGACTCCACATCTTTAGTGCAAATACCACGGCTCCTAATTCCAGGTCATGTGTGGTATAGTTCTTCTCATGTTTCTTCAACTGTCTAGATGCATAGGCAATAACCTTTTCACTTTGCATTAAAACACAACCAAATCCTTGCTTTGAGGCATCGCAGTAAACAACAAAATCGTCAGAGCCTTCAGGTAAAGATAGAATTGGGGCTGTGGTCAATTTCTCCTTCAGAATCTTGAAAGCAGATTCCTATTCTTCGGACCACTCAAACTTCTTCCCTTTGTGAGTTAACTTTGTAAGGGGTTTAGCAAGGAGGGAAAAATCTTTTATGAATCTTCGATAATAACCGGCAAGTCCCAAAAATTGACGAATATGCTTCGCAGTCTTTGGTATCTCCCAGTTCTGAATAGCGGTAATCTTAGCTGGATCGACATGTATTTCGTTACTATCAACAACATGTCTGAGGAATTGTACGGTTTTGAACCAAAACTCGCACTTTGAAAACTTAGCATAGAGTTGTTCCTTGCGTAAGAGTTCAAGAATTATGCGCAAATGCTGCTCATGTTCCTTCTCACTCTTTGAGTAGATTAAGATATCGTCAATGAAATTAATGAATTTTTTTTCGAGATATGGTTTACAGACACGATTCATAAGATCCATGAATACGGCAGGAGCATTAGTTAAGCCAAAAGGCTTGATACAAAATTCATAGTGCCCATAACGAGTATGAAAAGCAGTCTTAGGAATATCGGATTCCTTGACCCTAAGTTGGTGATAACCGGACCTCAGATCAATTTTTGAATAAACACTCGACCCTTGAAGTTGGTCAAATAGATCATCAATACGTGGTAATGGATAGCGGTTCTTGATAGTAAGCTTGTTGAGTTCACGGTAATCAATACACATCCTCAACGTACCATCTTTCTTTTTAACGAATAGAATAGGAGCTCCCCATGGGGACGAGCTTGGATGAATGAAACCTTTATCCAACAGTTCTTGGAGTTGGTTGGAAAGTTCCTTCATTTCGGAAGGTGCTAAATGGTATGGTGCTTTAGCAACAGGAGCAACACCAGGAGATAAATCAATCTGAAATTCAACTTGTCGAGGAGGTGGGAAACCAGTAAGATCTTCAGGAAATACATCAGGATAATCTCTAACCACTGGCACGTCATCAATAAGCTTTTCCTTCGGTCTGACTATCTTAACATGGGCTAATATCGCAGGATAACCTTTCATAAGGTATTTACAGGTTTTGATGCAAGAAATGATGTTGAGCTTGGAACCACTCTTGTCACCTTGAATGACGAGAGTCTCTCCATTTCCCAACTGAATGTTAATGGTCTTATCGAAACACAAGATTGCAGCATGTAATGGATGTAACCAGTCCATTCCGACTACGACATCGAAACTTGCTAACTCGACCAGCAAAAGGTCAATCTTAAATTCTTGGTCCGCTAGCTTTAGATTCCAGTTTTTACATATGTAATCAACTTTCATAACTTTTCCGTTTGCTACCTCTACTAGTCGTTTAGTTTCTAGGGGTTGTGTTTTCTCAACGAATAAGGTACAAAATTCACTAGACACGTAACTTTTATCAGCACCCGTATCGAATAAAATGTTTGCGTAGCAATTATTGAAAAGAAACGTACCCGTAATGACTTCATCTTCCTCACGGGCTTCCTCTGCCGTTATGACAAAAGCACGGCTCTTCGCATTGGTGGTATTGGCTCCAGTAGCAGGGGTATCTTTCTTCTTCGGGCAGTGAGGACTAATATGCCCCTTCTCTTCGCAGGTGTAACAAGTCGGAGGAGCTTTAGCAGGAACAACAGCTTTATCTTTCGGAGGAGTCTTACAAGTCTTAGCTACATGTCCCACTTTCTTACATAAAGAACAAGTAGCAGTGCACCGCCCTGGGTGGTGCTTTCACAACGAGCACAATAGGGCTTAGTCCCTATATAACTGGTCCTAGTACTATCAGCAGGCTTCTTAGCAATATTCTGGTTTGAACCCTGAGACGGCTCAAATTTTCTTTTACCATCACTACTCTTAGTATCAACTTGCTTACTAGCCAAAGCTCTTCTTCTTTTGGCCATCATCAGATTTTGAGCCATGAGAATCATGTCATCAAGGGTAACTTTCTCAGCAGCGATAACATTTCCCTGAACATCCCCAGGGAGACCTTCAATGTACCTTTCGATCTTTCTCGGCTCAGTAGGAAATATTTCGTGACACAAGGTAGAAAGCTCAAGAAAACGATTAGTGTAGCTTTCAATGTCGGTACCCTTAACTTTGAGTTCCCAGAACTTGGCTTCAAGCTTTTGGACTTGACTTCTAGGACAAAACTTAGTAACCATCATGCCTTTAAGTTCATCCCATGGGGTTGCATTAGCATTATCGATTCCCACAGACTTAGTATGAGCGGTCCACCAAGTCAGAGCATTGCTAGCTAATGAACTAGTGGCATATTTAACTCGGTCATTGTCCCCGTAGTTGCAAACACAGAAGATGGACTCTAGTTTTTTGAACCATCGGACTAGTTCAATGGCCTATTCACTTCCCTTGAAAGCGGGAGGGTTGCAGTTCATAAAGTCCTTGTAAGAACAAGGTTTTGGTTGATTGTTAACATGATTAGGTTGGACGTTGCCTTGGGCGGCAACAAGTAATTATTGAAATTGCTCATTAGTCAACACAATGTTGTTAACGGTAGGTGTTTGAGCCATGATGCTTCACTACATAAAAGTGAACATGACTTTGATAAGTTGACAAGTTATAAGTTTGAGCAATTACAAGTATGATAAAGATAAAGTATTGATATCAACATGATATAAATTAAACACTTTATATTATTAGAAACGAGGCATTAAATAAGTCTTTTTACTACACGAGTTGAATATAGAAATAGTTTTAGGGAAAGCCTTTACATAATTAGGAAATAAAAGAATGGAAAAACAAAACAAATGTCGGGTTCACTTCTTCTTCTCAGCCTCCTTCATAAACTTCTCCACTTTTTCATTCTTCGCCTTTTGCTTCTCGTAAAGGAACTCGAGATTATCATAGAGATTAGTAACACTACTATTGACTACATTGCATTCGTAGTCTCTTAGAGCAATTTGGTGTTTGACAATGTTTTCCTCCATCTTCAATCTAAAGTTGACATCTTCTCTCAAATGAGCGACTGATTGCTTCCCCCATCGGGCACTTCTTTCACTTTCATATTTCACCAACTTTATCCCTTTCTTTAACTCAGCATTCTCCTCCAATAGTTTCTTGATCGCTAGGTCTTTTTCATCCATTCGAGCCTCGACCATTGCTACATGGCAAAGCAAGCCATCAAAGTTCTTCTCGGTAGTCTTTCGCAGATTCGTTATTTCACACATGGCTTTATAGTAATCGTAGGAAGGAGATCGGGCTCTTTTCTTAGACGGGCCATCTTCTTTAAAATCAGCAGGGCGTTTCCCTTTACTTTTTGATCTTGGAGTCGGGTGGTATTTGGGAGACTTAGATGAATCTTGGAGAGTGTTTGGACTGTAGTTCAATGGTGGTGAGTCAGGACCATAAAGAGGGCTTCGGACTGGCCTTGCAGTTGAAGAGTATCCAATATCTTCTTCGGTGGCAGGTTTGAAGTGAGCCATTACTTCAGATGGTTTGAAGAGAGTTGTTTTGTTGGTTTGATTAACACTTGACATCCTAACATTAGGAAAGAGACCTTGATTAGAATTTTAAGCCAAGATTATTAAAGCAAAGTTGTTAAGATTATAAGGCAATCCTAAGTGCTTTAAGTCTAAGGCAGGAAAGGTTATAGTTTCCTAGATTGCTAAAGCACCCTAGCTAGCAAGTAAGGCACACATAAAGATGCAATCCTGGTTCTATATAACATCCTGGTTATGCTCTGATACCAATCTATCACACCCTCAGTTAGGGCCTGGGTGAATGTGACTTTAATATCAAAAATACCAACATATTATTTAATGAGAACGACACTATTTGATAAAAACAAACTTTATTGAGTACGCAGCGGAATGAAATAGACTGTCGTTACAAGAATGGAAATTACAAGAATGTAAATAAATTCATAAATAATAAATGTGACTCTTTCTTCAAGTCCTAGAGTCCAAGTAGCATCACATAGAAGAGTAAGCTGATCAATCGTAACCTGAAACAAAACATGCTAAAGTGTCAACTAAAAAGGTTGAGTGAAGTTAATAGGTTTAACTAAATAGTTGACCGTTGTTTAGATAAGTAGATCTCGCAGGGATCTAAAAGTAGTGCCAAGTTTGTGATATTTACACTAAACAGTTTCAAAGTTTGCCCCGTGGCAAGTTGTACTGTCCTTGTCTGTTTGAATCATTATTAAGTAATACAATGACTTGGTCAAATATATCAGGGATGTTACTCCCGATAGGCCTACCCCCAATAATTAAGAATGCGTTATGTAAAAGCAATTAAAAATATCACAGTGGGGACTTGCAGGACATAGCCAGGTATAGCATAGTTTTATAGTTGGTACATGTGTCTAAGTTGTAAATATTAAAAGAAGTATGTTTCTCACCCCAGTAAGTTTAAATAAATTGCACAATAGTAAGTGGAGCTATGAAGTTCACCTTAGTAAGTAGGAGAGAGTTTGTTATTCCTCGGATAAGAAGAGTTGGATGAATGTGAGCAGAAAGTCAACCTAATGACATTTAAGAGTAGTTAAATGTTTGCCCAAGTTTAAGTTAAATATGCAAGTGTTTAAGTGTAGTTTGTTTTACTAAGTTCCCATTCTTAGTAAGTTTCCATTTTTAGTAAGTTAGTGTTGAACACTAGTGAGTTGTTCTTAATAAGCCCACCACTTATTAAGTGTGTAAGTGACTAGGTGTTGTTCACTTAGTGGGTGTATGATTACTATAGTCGGGTTTGATATTGTACACTATACCCAAACATCTATGCCACCGCCGAGTCACTCGAATGATCTATTGTTACCGGTCAGCCCAGGATCTCTTGACCAGAATCTAAGTCTTGGCATTCGAGATCCACAAGCATCCCATAATGGTACCAAGGATCACCCTAGGCCATAAGTAGCGTAGACGTTCGAGTAATTTCACATTATCGTGTATGTTATAATCTTATAATATAAGTACTATAATATAAGTAGTACATTATAAGTGTTAGTAGTAGTATAGGTGTATAAGTGTTAGGTAGTGGTATGTAGTATATATAGTAGTATTAGGGTTTAGTAGTATTAAATGTTTTAAATAGTATTTAAGTAGTATTAGGTTTAGGGTTTAGTAAAGTAATGATTAAATTTAATGATTAAATGATTAGGTTTAGTAATTATTATTATATGATTAGGGTTTAAGTAATTAATGATTAATAATTAAGAAATGATTAGGTAATGATTATTATATAATTAGGGTCATATAAATAAATGTTTAGGGTTTAGGGTTTCATATTATTTAATGTTTATGTACATGTAGTATGTATATGTCGTGTATATATGTATGTATATAACAGGATATATATATATATATATATATATATATATATATATATATATATATATATATATATATATATATATATATATATGTATGTATGTATGTATATATGTAGCCGTATATATGTATATGTATTATATTTATATTTTTTTTACAATTAATAAACATGAGAAATAACATAAACATGATTAGGTTTTTTGGGTTTTGAAGATCTAAACATTTTTTTTTTAAAACCGTATATGTATGTGTATGTATATGTTTATATTTTTTTATATATGTATATGTATACGTGGTATATGTATATATATATTTTGTATATTTTTAACAAGTTTACATACATGTTAATGATCCAAATAATTAGGGTTTAAAGATTCAACAAAATTTTTTTTTTTTTTTTTAACAATCGTGTATATGTGTATGCATATTGTTTATATTTTTTTTACATGAACAATATGAATATTAAGATCAAGAATGAATATGATTATGAATATAAACATGAATCAAAAGATAGAATTTAAAAGATTTGGATCTAGGGTTATACCTTGATGATGGATGATGAAGATTAACAAGAAAAGATGAATATCACTTGAAGATGAAGATCAAATAACCCGAATAACGAAGAACACGCTTGAAGATCTTGATGAACACGAAGAACAAGCCCGAAAAACAAGAAGTAATTAACCAAAACTTCAAAAAGGTGGTGGTGGTGTTGTGGTGGTGGTTTGGCCGTGAGCCAAGAGAGAAAGAGGGAGGAGATAATTGTTTTTGTGAGGTGATTATGAATGAGAGAATGAGATGAGAAAAATGATAACCTAGCACCTCCTTTTATAGTTGAGATTAGGTTATTCTAGAACTAGGTTTAGGTTAGAATACTTGGAGCAAAAGTTACAAATTAGCGTTAGGTTAATGAGGGTTTTCTTGGCCGATTTTTAACAAGGGCAAAATAGTCTTTTTGCCCTCCCTACGTCATGGCTAGGGTTAGGAGAAAGGGAGTGGATCTTTTTTGTTTTAGACCCTGTAGTTTGGTTTGGTTAAAATGGTTCCTTATAGGTTCAAGTTTAAATGTTTAAAGGCTACAAGTTTTAGAGTTTTACATTTTGTTCACGGAAGTTAATAAGCTTTTATTTTTCATCTGTTATTAACTTGTAAATTATTGCACAAAGTTAATTAATATGTTTTATAACTCTTAACACTTAACAATTGTTGATTAAAGTTTAATCATTAAGTTTTAATTATATTGTTTGGGCATTTAATATAGAATGGAAAAATGAGGGTCGTTATACTATGGTTGTGTTGTTGTCTTCATTTTCTTCAAGGCTTACTACCGTCCTTCTAGGTTGTTGATCTCTAAACGGTGTCCATTCAAAAGTATGAACTGACGTGTCTTCTTACATGTCATACGCTTGATTTGGTGATTTGTACATAATTACTCCTCCAGCGGAGGAATCTAATATACCACGAGTATGTTCATCAATACCACGATAAAAAGTTTGTACTATTTTCCCTTTTTGCAATCCGTGTTGCGGACAATTTTGTAACATTCTTTTTAATCTTTCCCATGCATCATAAAGAGTTTCATCCGCCTTTTGTTTAAAAGTGGTGATTTCAGTTCTAAGTCTTTCGGCTTTTGCCGATGGGAAAAATTGGGTAATGAATTTATCTCTTAATTCATTGAAAGTTTTGATAGAATCAGGTTTTGATGCTTTCAACCATGCTTTTGCGTCTCCGATTAACGAGTATGGAAAAGTTCTTAACTTAAATGCATCTGAAGAAACATCTTTGGTTTTGTACAGTTCACTTAAATCTTCAAAAGCTTCTAGATGTTCTATCGAATTATTATTAAGTCTTCCGTCAAATTGTTTCTCACGTACCATGTGCATAAATTGCCCCTTGACTTCCCAGTTTTCAGCCTCAATTTCAGGTCTTCTTATAGGTGCAAGAGCGAGAGGGGGAACAGTTTGTCTGATATGCCACATCGGTAGATCATTTGGATCAGGTGTTTCTTCAGCCATTTCTTCTTTAATGACGATGGTTTCAGATTCAGTTTTGATTTCTGGTTGACCACTAGTGTATCCTACTTGTTTTTTGATATTTTTCGGTGTTTTCGGTTTACTAGTACTACCTAATTTTTTTTGTTTTTCCTGTTTTAATCTTTTGATCAAGCCTCTTTCAGGTTCTGAATTAAGTGCAACGAGTTTAGGATTTCCTGAACGAGTCATACAATTACAAAATTGTATGTAGTCTTGAAGGATTTATTCACTAAGTGTATAAACATTGAACTTTCTTGAAAATGAATTTTCACGAAAGGATCGAATAACTAAAAACAAATAAAAACCTTTAAACAAACAGGCGTTTTTCCAATTTTTCCCACGTTTTGAATAGCCAAAAGATGTAGCAGGTTGCCAGGACCCTTTAAATCAGAAATCCACAACTCGCCACTAACAAATCCAACTATTACTACGAATCAGAAAAATTATCTATTTATTTAACTGCCAACTTTCCCCGGCGGCGGCGCCAAAAAGTTGATGTGCGTGATCGTGTCCTTTTATTTTGTTCGGATTTGGATTGAATTTATTACACGAATTGGTTGTGATTATATATCGTTTTTATGATTTCGTATTAATTTCACACATATAGGTAACTAGTCCTATTCGTATAGTAATAGTTCGTTGGTAAATCCAGTTCGTTCCACAGGGAGATTGCATTTTCAAGATTTTTAATTGCTAAAAGTTAAACTATTAAAACGGGGGATTTTGGATTAGGCTTTAATAGAACTAAAACGAAATAACTAAATTAATGAAACTAAATAAAACTACAATTTATACTAATTTGTAAAAAATAGAGAAATAAGATTTTTCATGGCAATATAGTAAAATAGTAAAAAAGTAATTAAAATTTACTATATGGTAAAAAGTAAAATTGGTGAGATTTAAACTAAAGTAAAGTAGTAGCTACTAAAATATGTCCCCTCTGAATTATGGATTGTTTTTAAGTCCGATTACGATGTTTTAATATATAACTTTATATTTTACCTTTTGGTTTATAAAGTTTTAACTAACTAAAATTAAATCTAAATTTCGTTAGATCTCGTTTTAGCGAATTAAATTATACCCCGACTATTCAAATTGAGATTTAATCCGGTTTTAACTTTCGCTAATACCAAAATTATAACGGTATTCCCTTTTTATAATTACACGATTATATAAACTATAATATTACCCAAATCACCGAATCACACTTCTAAATTGTTGTCAATAATTTGTCCATATGTCCGTCTAGGTCACTGAGGTGTTGAAGCACAATTTATGTAAATTTAATTAACTTTCGCTTATCAATTTAATAAATTATGTGAAAGGGGTGAAAATATTAAATTATATAACGATGGGTCAGTGATTAAACTCAATATTAAAAATAGTCAAAGTTACATCGT
Source organism: Rutidosis leptorrhynchoides (assembly GCF_046630445.1). NCBI lineage: Eukaryota > Viridiplantae > Streptophyta > Magnoliopsida > Asterales > Asteraceae > Rutidosis > Rutidosis leptorrhynchoides. Next base: position 298,259,861 of record NC_092338.1, on the reverse strand, counting down.
AATATTATAAATGATTCAGTCCATTTGTCCAGAGGTTCTACATTTTAGTCACCACTATGGGTATGTAGTTGGACATTATAACGGCATAAAAATATAAATTATATAAAGTGGACATGATAACAATAATAATAATAATAAACGATAATAATAATAAATAATAAATAATAAATAACGATAATAACGATGATAATAATAAATATTACGATAATAATAATAATAATAATAACAATAATAATAATAATAATAATAAAAATAGTAATAATAACGATAATAATGATACGTGAAAATAAAGTTGGGACGTGGAGACTTATAGCGAGTTGGAACGGTAAAAAGCGATATTATTAGCGTATCGTTACACGGACAAAGCTCTGACTTAAAACCCGTAAATTAAACGTTACAACACCCAAACTAATCTTAACTTAAACTTAAAATAATAAATAATAAATAAATATTATATTATATATATATATATATATATATATATATATATATATATATATATATATATATATATATATATATATATATATATGTATGTATGTATGTATGTATGTATGCGAGAGAGATTGAATAAAATGGTGTAATGGATTCGGCAGAAGCTCGTGCGTTTTATAGGCAGATTTTGATTTTGGCTGCTCCGTGATCGTGGAGGTTTTACCCTCTGCAGCTCCGCGATCGTGGAGGTCTTGATTCCACCTCACAAATTTTTGGCCACTAGCTTTGTCGACATAATATTTATTTATATAATATATATACAATTTATATAATTATATATATATTATGTTATATTATTGTGCATAGTTGACTTGTAATTTTAGGTCCGTTGTCTCGCGCGTTGATGCTCGATTTATGTCTCGGTTCTGGATTTTCAAACGTCTTTTCGTATGCTTAGATATCTTGTATTTTGCGTTCCGCAACTTGTACTCTTGTCAATATTTAGACGTTAATCATCAATAAATTGAACCACTTGGATTGTATCTTGTATGTTTGAGCTTTTTGAACGTTTGCGTCTTCAAATCTTCGTTTTCTTCTTTTGTCTTCGTACTTATTTAGTATAAATGATTATTACTTAAAAATAGAATAATTTACAACTAAAACTTTACATATTGGAACGATATTGCATCTAAATATATGATTGTTTTAAGCAATATCATCCATGAATATCATACATATCACCATTCATCAAGAAATTCATCGTGTAAAGAATATGCTTCCAAAAAGAATACTCACCTCATCAACCCGTGATGGCTATCCCTCTTCTACCTCCATGCCCCCAAGACAGCTATTTTCTTCAATTCCAAATAATGATCGTCAATTCTAAGTATAGGGTTAAGGTGGGTGTGCCAAAGCTAGGGGACTGGGTACCCCTATCTTTATTGGTCACCCCTGGCTCGGGATGACTGGCACTCATCAAGCTTTCTATAACAACTCTATGGTTTCTCTCATAGTAGGGCGAAAGCATTGATGGAGGTTCGTGAAATTAGGGCCCCACATGGCTAAATAAGAGAGTTCGTCAATTCCAAATTTTGAAGCACTAGGAAGACTTTAACTTCCTTAAAAAGGATTGAGCTAGACTTGGGAGACTTTACTCCCATGCTTGGAACACACATAACTTGGAAGACTTTACTTCCAAGTTTAGAAGACTTGACTTTCAAAATGAGACATTGGGAGGACTTGAATCTCCCGGGAGTGTCAAAGCTTGAAGCTTTTATTCACTCATCTACTTAAAGGTAGGAATTAGTTACTACATTTCCATTAATCGAATGCACAAGTGTGCCATAGCTTTTGGCTATGGTGTGTGTTGTCTAGTAATACTAGCATAAAGCCATTGCTCTTCATCAAGAAGATAGCACACGGTGAAGCTCAGTGGCTCCTCTTCCCACGGTATGATACATCGATTGAAACATCATGAAATGATGAGACAACCAGTGTCAATATGAAATGGTGTGGATTAGGAAGTCTCCCACATCAAGTAAAACGAAATTCGAGAGACTTGACTCCCTATAATAGATGGACTAGATTCATCCGGAAATGTTAAAGCATAAAGCTTTAGACACTTGATTTTGGTGCACATGCATGAAAGACTTTAACTTTCAAGCACAAGTTTGATTTTTCTCAAGATTTTATCATTTTCGCACAAAATCATATGAAAAGTGAAAGACTTTACTTTCACTTTGTGAATTGCAAGAATGAAACAAAAGGAAGACTTTACTTCCTTAAGTTTTGAAAAACAAGGAAAAGACTTTACTTTTTCCAAAAATTTTGAAAATCTTACAAGTTTTAACCATTTTAGTGTTTATGATATGAATTAATGTAATGGTTAAAAACTTGTTCCAAAAATAGTTCAACATTGCAAGCTTGAAACCTTGATGCAATGCCCTCATTTCATTAAAATGATAGAATAAGTGAAAATGAGGAGCATTTTGAAATAGAAAAGATGAGAGAAAAGAAAGTAAAAACCAGTTAAGATCAAACGATCTTTGTTGTCACCATTCGAGAAACTTAATCACCAAAGAATACAAGTCTATGAGCTTGATACCTGAACTTAATGCCAGGCTTGGATCAATCATCAAAAGGTGTATCATGCCACTAAGAACCACAACAAGCAAGAAAATACAAACAACTACAAGAATATCCATGCACGCCCATTGTTAAATTATTACAAACATAGAGATGATCATGTGTAAGAGTAGCAATATAAGTATACTACCTCTCACCAAGTCGATAATTCCAAGTTTCACACACACACAATTATCGCATTAAGTTAAGTTACATGCCAAATCATAAGATCAATTGTACACAAACCATGATGAAGATTAATTACCGAATAACCATTTAGTGTTGGCTTGACATCTAGACGTGCCTCCAAATGCACTCATGATAACCCAAGCGATCCATGGGCATCTCCTACGACTCATTGAAATTGACTTTTAAGAACTTCACAATTCAAGTCACGCAGTGGCCACCAACACTTGGGAGCTCCGACTTCTCGCCACTTGCGTCGAATAGATAACTCGCGATAAGGTTGAGAATGTGAATGTGATTTTTCTTGTGGATCATCGAATCAACCAAATATCGAACATTTTCATCTTATCAACATCCTTCGTTCGGTGGAAGATCGATTGAGCGAAGAATCTTTGGATGTAACGAAATATGGGGCTTTTGAGTGCACTAGGAACTTGATTAGCGGGGGTTAGCTTAACATGACTAATTTCACTCCACACTTGCTTGGGATCAAACTCATTTGGGTTAAAGGTTTCACTTTTTGCTAAGTATGTGAAGGTGGAATCGGGATGAGAATCTGTGTAGAGACCTAGGCAAGCCATGAATTGGGTCATGCTCATTTGCCATTCTGCACTCCCTAGCCTGAATGTGAGGTAGTTGTAGAGCCATGGAGAGCCGACCTTGAAATTAACCCTCAGAGTTGCTAAGAACTCACGGGTTAGCAACGGGTAGACACTTTCTTTCATGTAAAGGAGGAACGCCCATGGGCGCATAACCTTATTACCCTCTTCAACCGTGAACGTATTCCGAATCTGATGACCAAAACCCGCCAAATCAAAGTCATTCCAATTGATGTACTTGGTCGGACATACCGTCATGTGAAGCTTATTAACCACTTGATCTTGAATTGTTTCATCCTTTAGAAGCACTTGTAACCATTCATGAGCATCGGTGGATCTTGCATATGTGACGACCCGGAAATTTCTGACCAAATTTAAATTTAATTTTTATGTGATTTCGACACAATAAGAAAAGTCTATAATGTTGAGACTCGAAAATTTTAGAACAGTTTACATAAATTCATTTAACCTTTAACTGTTTCGACGATTCACGAACTATTGTCTGTAAATAAATATGTATATATAAAAATAAATATAAGAGTATATATAATACTTTGCATAAATAAAATACACATTAATTAATTTGAATTAAAAATATAAAACAGAATAATTAAGTACAAGTAAAATGAATAAATATAAACATGTATATGAATTTATTATGAATCTATATGTATATATATGATTTCTATTAATAATTATTATATTGCAATATATGTACATATATAAAATATATAAATATTTAATTTCTAATAAATGTTTTTATAAGATATATAATATAAATACTAAATGTTACATAGTTAATAAAATATAATTTCTACATATAAAATTGACATACAAGTTAAAATATAATTGATATATTTAAATTACTTACATTAAAATAAATGTTAATATCTAAAAATCAGTATTAATAATATTTTATATAAAAATGAAATTTGATATATTTATATTGCTATCATTATTAATATTATATTCATTAGTAATATTAAGATTATTATAGCTAGTGTTATTATTTATATCATTAATAAGATTATTATAATCATTGTTATTAATTAAATTTATTATTGTTAGTCTTAATGTTATCAGTTATCATACTAGACCCTTTATCAAAAATTTTATTATTATTATTAATATTATTATTGTAATATTAATAATAGTAACATATTTATATATGTAATTAACAAGATTTATAAATTATATACATATAATCAGATATATAAATACAGATTTATATAAATACATATATATATGTGTGAAATACTATATATATATATATATATATATATATATATATATATATATATATATATATATATATATATATATATATATATATATATATATATATATATATAATTACATACACAGGTATTCAGATATATAGAAACTGATAAATATACACATTTATATATAGGTAAATACGTATTGATATATATAAAAATTCAAGGCCTATTTTAAATCATTGTCACACTGTTTTTGATTGGTAATCACTACTTTAAATTGATGGAATCCAATTCAAAACAATCCAATTTCCGTTAGACATCTTTTTCAGGTTTATTTTTATTTTAATATATTCCTTTATGTCTTGAGATTACTACGGTCGACATCCAACAATCACTACATAACAATCTTAATAGATTATAAGTACTACATTCGTTTAATTACTTAGAGAAAACCCAAATTTCACTGCAATTTCAAAAACTAAATAGAAAGAAACCAAGCTAGACTCTGTTCGTGACTCAATTTTATCAAAAGCCCCAGTTTCGAATAAATTTCAAAAACTGAAATTACCATCTTGTTAGGAATCATCCACTCATACTTTCTGCAAAATCTTAGTTTCCAATTCATACTATCGAATCTCAATTTTGAGTCAAAGTTTAGATTTCAAAAAGTCAAACGAATGTTCTTGATCAAATTCGCGTTTGTATTTCTGTCTCTGGTCAAATTGATGTTTCAAAAAGTTTCTATGAACGATTTAATACCTTTTTCATGTTGTAGTTATAATCTAAAAGTGTCAGGATTTTTCAAACATGATTTGAGTTCATACTTCAAGAATCGAAGCCTGCTGCTACTGTCTTTAATTTTTTTTTATTTTCTTCTGTTTCTGTTAATTTGTGAAATGCCCCGTCCTAATCCATCTAGACGAATACATTACATTTGGTTACATCGCGAGTTACTTGACCTCTATATGATACATTTTACAAACATTACATTCGTTTTTAAAAGACAAACTTTTATTTCATCGAAGCTCAACGTCATGCATACCATTTCATAATATATCCAACTATAATTGACTTAATAATACTCTTGATGAACTCAATGACTCAAATGCAACGTCTTTTGATATATGCCATGAATGACTCCAAGTAATATCTCTAAAATGAGCAAATGCACAGCGGAAGATTTCTTTCATACCTGAGAATAAACATGCTTTAAAGTGTCAACCAAAAGGTTGGTGAGTTCATAAGTTTATTGTAAACAATAAAATTCATCATTTTGATAGACCACAAGATTTAAATGCTGCATGGTACAAATGGGCCCGAATCCTATATCCACCTGTAATGTACATGCGATATCTTTTAAATACAGTACACCTTTCTTGTGTACGAAATCATCTTTTATAAATCTTAGTAACCGTACACATATCTCGTGCACAAAAATAACATACACATAACCTGTGTATAAAATCATTCTCTCGATACATAACATTCACTTTTCATTCATTGCTTAGCTTGGTAACCGACCTTAACATATAATGCGCATAATAATATCCCCAAAACAGAACATCTCGTCTGTATAATAATCATATAAACTTTGAAGTACTAAACACCACGCCTACTAGCTCTTCCGTCTAGTGAACATTCTGGGTGGGGGTGTTAAACCCGGTAGCTACCTTTAGGATTCGCGTCAATTAGGCGTGCACTAATTCTAAAAATTAGTGATGTTCCCTAATTCTTAGGTTACCAAGCAATAATAATCAGGGGAAAAATATTCATATCAATTGTGGCAATAATCACGTCCACATAATTCATTCGAGGAATGTTTTGCTTGTGTCTATCTCGTCAAACATTTATAAAAGCGTTTCATGTATTCGCAGTTCAAAATGTATTTCAAAAGCATTTAATAAAGCAGTTGTAAAAGTAGCGCATGTATTCTCAGTTCCAAAAATGTAAAGAGTAAAAGGGAATCAAATGAAACTCACCATACTGTATTTTGTAGTAAAAATACATATTACGACATTAAACAATGCCGGGTTGGCCTCGGATTCACGAACCAATATCAGTTTTATATATATTAAAACACGTAATAACAATTAACAAGTTTATATATTAATATCTTTAGTATACTTCTTATATTAAAAATTTGTATGTTATATTAATAAATAAATAAATAAATTATATCTATTTTATATATTTTAGATGATTAGTAATTATATAATAGATTCTTATTAAAGTATTTTAGTTAGGATATAATATATGTTATTTATTATAAATATTATATATTAATGCTTGAAAATATTAAATAATGTATTAGAACTCATATTTATATATAAATATTCTTTAATTTAAAATATATTTATATATTATTTGTAATTTAATTGTAATAACATTTTATTAAACAAAATAGTATCTATTATTAATATAGATGTAAAATATACATAAATGTCATTTATTTATTAAAATAATATTTATAATACTAAAGTAGTGATAATAATAATAATGATGATAAAAATAATAATAATAATGATAAAAATAATAATAATAATGATAATAAGCTAACAATAATAATAAATAATGAATAGATAAATAACTACCTCAAGTAAGTAGTCCTTAAAAAATGCCCAAGTCCGGGTTTGAACCTACGACGTCCCGCTAACCCGATAATATCCTTAACCATACCATCGCCATTTCATTTATGTTTTAACCACTACCCTAAATCATAGTTCCCCTAAAATCATCATTATCATTTTATGCTCATAATATTATCGTCGTTGTGACTAATATTATTATAATCGATCATGAATCATTATCATCTTCATTTCCTATCCTACATACAATCACGATCCTAATCATCATCTAAGTTCATTATCCATCCTCAATCTCAATAATCATTATCAACTATTGCCGTCTTCATCATTTGAAAACACGTTACCATGTTCATTATTGTTTTCAGTCCAAAGAAATGGGTCTCGGCCCAATCATAATATAAAAATCAATTCTTGGCCCAACAATTAAATTAAGTCTCGACCCATATTCACTAATCTGTCTTCTCGGCCCAATAATGCAATCAACCATAAGTCCACATAATAAATTCCTAAATCTAATTAAAACCCGCTAGCAAATTGGTTTCACATCTGATCGAATACAGGTCCCAGTTTAAAGCTTGAATGGCATGATAGTAATTTAGTGGAACTTTAAATCAGCAGGTCACAAGTGGTTTAATAACTTTAATTCTTGTCGGCCATATTATAATCAAGTAAAACAAATTCAACAACAAAAGTATCCTTTGATTAGTTAACATGTGGGTGAAGTGGGTTTAGGTACAACTGGTTCAATCATAAGATAGCTGTCAAAATAATCGAACCAGAATCCAACATTCATTAGTAGCTAGTGTTCAATGGTGAGGGTTTGGTGTTAAACCAAACAACAAGCAGTGATCGTTAAATAATGGATTCTGAAAGGCTGCAGCAACTGTAATATCGTAACTGCAGCAATAGTTGTTAATATGGATCTTCGTTGTGGTGATTTTTTGGTTGATCGAAAGAAACAGAAAACAGTAAATGTACCTATACAATAGCTGGTCCAAGGTGATGGCTGTGGTGGTTGTTTGATTATAAGAATTCCAAAAGCCCAACAACCATAATAGATTAAATTGACCGGGGGTTAGAGGTTTGGTAGATGTCGGCTATAAGGACGAAACTTGCAAAGCTAATATTAATTACAAGTGGATTGTATTTGATGTTTATTGTGTCAACCATGAGCTGGATTATGTCCCCCACTAACACCACATGCTCGATATTTATAAAGTATTTTGTAAAGATACTTTAACACCTTCAAATTGGAAAGTTGGTCTGCCATAGAGAAAAAAAAAAGAGAACTCACTAGTATTTTAAAACAACATCATCATGTTTTCATTCCTCCTTAAATCATTCGTAATTATATCATCATAAGACAGGAAGTTCAGCTGCAGAAGTAGCATTAAAGCGACAAGAAGAAGAAAAAGAAAAATAAAAGGAATGATGGTTTAGTTGTGGTTTTAAATGAAGATGATCGTGTGGTGATGATGATTGTTTAAGTTGGTTCTCGGATGGGCTGTGAACGAATCAAAAACAGAAGGTAAAGGTTGTGATAGCAGTGAAAGAGATATATGTCGTTATTATTATTTTATGTAACGTATACGTCGGTTTATTAATATTGGTGGTGTGTGCTCACTTTGTAATCGAGTCAAAGGTGCAGCAGGCTTTTGATGATAGCTCAAGGTGGCGTTTTGGGTCTTATTGTGTGGTGATCAGATTAGTAATAATCAAGTTGGAATTGGGTTTGTGATGGGTTTTAAATTAAGGAAGAGATGAAGGAGAAGGATGGAGATGTGGTGGTACATGGTTGATGGTTGTAGCCTTGGTTGTGAAGGTGATCGATTGAGAGGGAAACGAGAGAGAATTATAGAAGTGGGTTTGTATGGGTGATGAATTGAAAAGGAAGAGATGGTTATCGAAAATAAAAGACACAGATAGATGGTTTGCTAAATTGTGTTCCTATCATGCATCCCATATGTAAATACATATATAATTTTATATTGTGGTAAGAAAACAAAAAGACACAGTAACCCCTTTAATAATTTGAATCACGGATTGTTTAACTGTTTCTCTAGCTTTATAGAAGTGAATGGGAGACAGATAAATAGATAGTAGTTTATAATTTTTAATTTATGCACAATTGACATAATGAGCAAATTACGTGGATCATGATACTCCACTTATGGTCAATGAAAGAATAGGTAGTGGAAAGTTGGTAGTTATTTGATGTACTTGTTTTTTTATATATATAAACATGGCACGTGTGATTGGTTATCAAAGAATAAAGGTGTGAACTTTCTACACATCCGTTATTTATCATATGAATTAATTGTGTTAGTTTAGTTAACGTCAAGGTATTATTAATTTAATTGTTATTTATATACATAAGTATGAGTATTATTTTTTTAACCTTAATCTTAGAAATTTAATTACACTGCGTTGCGTATTATGTGATTTCTTTAAAACAAAAGAGCTACTAGCAAGAAGGATACATATTAAGGTTCGTGAATCGTCGGGAATGGTCTAAGGTCAATTGAATATATGAAATAGTTCAAAATTTTTGAGACTTAACCTAACAGACTTTTCTTATCGTGTTAAAAATATAATATCGTATCGAGAGTTTGGTTTAAAATTAGTCGAAATTTTCCGGGTCACTACAATTTGAAATCTCCTCAGCTCATTTTTGTGTTTCGTTTGAAAATCCTAAAACCAATTAACTAACTTATTGATGAATTGTTTTGGGCATTTGTCGATTTAATTAGGACGATGAAGAAGGAAAACATAACAGAAAAATAGAAGGGTTATAAGTTTAAGTGTGGGCTTTAAATCAGAAAATGGGCAGTAACCCTAAGGTTAGGGGAGTGTGTAACAAGCGGGAGGTCACGGGTTCGAGCCCCGTCGTGGGCAATTCTTTTTATGAAGCTTATTAAAGGGTATAACCATTTTTTTATTTATGTTATATCTATTATTATTATAATTAATATTGTTATTATTGTTGTCATAATTATTATTATTAATTATTAATGTTATTATTATGGTTATGGTTATTACTGTTATGATTATTATTATCATTATTATTATTATTAGTATTATAATACTTATTATTATTATCACAGTTATAAGTATTATAATTATTATTATCACAGTTATAAGTATTATAACTATTATTATTATTAATATAAATATTACAAGTGTTATCTTTGTGATTAATTTATCATTCTAAGTAGTATTATTATTATTTTGATTATTATTTTTGCTAGTATTATAGTTATTATTATTACTAATATCATAATTATGTTTATAAGTAATAGAAACGTTATTAATATTAGAAATTTTCATAAGTATTATTAATATCATTACTATTATTATTAATTTTTATCATTTTAGTATTATTATCATTATTATGATTATGATTATTATTATTATTAATATTGTGAAAATAATACGAATTATTATTATCTTCATAAATATTAGTATTATTATCACTTTATAAATATTAGAACCATTACTATTAATATAAGTATATTATTATTATTAATATCATTATTTTTATCACTAATGAAATCATAACCATTATTATCTTAATTAATAGTATTGAGTATTATAATTATTATCATTTTTATTATTAATATTAATCTAGTATTACTATAACTATTATTTTGTAAACAAAAGATTATGTATATAAAAATAAATATAATGACCATAACTTAAATATATAAATACTTTATTTAGAATATAAAAAAATGATTTTATAATAAAATATATAAGTTAGTAATATAGAAATTATCACTAATAATAATATAAATATATGCTCGATTACAATTACATGTATTAATGAATATACAAATGATATAGGTTCGTGAATCCAAGGCCAACCCTGCATTGTTCAGTTCCGTCGTATGCATATTTTTACTAAAAAATATCGTATGGTGAGTTTCATTTGCTCCCTTTTTAAATGCTTTTGCAATATATATATTTTTTGGATTGAGAATACATGCGATACTTTTATAAATGTTTTACGAAATAGACACAAGTAATCGAAACTACATTATATGGTTGAATGGATCGAAGCCGAATATGCCCCTTTTAGCCTGGTAATCTAAGAATTAGGGAGCATCACTAATTTTGAGAATTAGTGCACCCCTAATTGACGCGAATCCTAAAGATAGATCTATTGGGCCCAACAAGTCCCATTCTGGAATTTAGAATGCTTTAGTACTTCGAAATTTATCATGTCCGATGGGTGTCCCGGAATGATGGGGATATTCTATATGCATCTTGTTAATGTCGATTACCAGGTGTTCACCATAAGAATAATTTTTATCTCTATGCAGTTTGCGAAATGCCTGATATGAGATGATGTTTATGAGAAATGAAAATGAAAATCTTGTGGTCTATTAAATTAATGGAAATGATTGTTTATGATAAACTAATGAACTCACCAACCTTTTAGTTGACACTTTAAAGCACGTTTATTCTCAGGTATGAAAGAAATCTTCCGCTGTGCATTTGCACATTCTAGAGATATTACTTGGAGCCATTCATGACATATTTCAAAAGACGTTGCATTCGAGTCGTCGAGTTCATCAAGATTATTATTAAGTCAAATATAGTTAGATGTATTATGAAATGGTATACATGCCGTTAACTTTCATTGAAATGAAAGTTTGTCTTTTAAAACGAATGCAATGTTCGTAAAATGTATCATATAGAGGTTAAGTACCTCGCGATGTAACCAAATGTAATGTATTCATCCAGATGGATTAGGATGGGTCATTAGAGTATATCCCTCTCCTTTATTATTTCCCTGAAATAGACTCAACAAACAATACACGTAAAAACGTTTCCATGACATTTGCATCAATTAAGTATATCGCATTCAAACAATGATGGGGCAACATGCCCCCTACATTTAATTTCAGGACAAGGGCTTCACAACATTCAATCATGAACAATACGACTTAATTGCAAAAAGTTAACTCTAGTCAAAGTCAATAGGTCAAATTAAACTTAAAACTAGGAGCATGCATTTTAGTATAGCAAATAGCCAAATCAACAAGTATAATCATCAACAAGTAAGGTTCAATTGCAATCACACCCCAATTGGTTAAACTTAGTCCAAAATCAAAGAATCAAGAACCCAAAATTCAATTTAATCGCATAAAAGCATGAAAGTTGTTTTTTTTTTTTATCTAGACACAACATAGAAGCATAGAATGACCAATTGTATCATTACATATTCAATTAAACATTATTCTTTGAAAATCCCCAAATTGGGAAGAACCCTAAAAATTCAAAGAGTAAATTTCCAAAATCAAACATGCAAATCACGTTAGGAATCATGATAACAACAAGGGTTTATCACCAATTTAGCATAATCATCATCAATTGCTTAGAGATCTAGAAATAAGAAGAAACAAGAACATAACAAGAATCATGTAAATAATTGAAGATAAGTGTTAATGAAGCATGAATCCTATTTTACTCATGTTAGATGATGATAGGAATGCAAGAAATCTTCACAAAAGATGTTAATTTGGTGATAGGGGTCAAAGTTGTGACGACCCGGAAATTTTCGACCAAAATTTAAACTTAAACTTTATATGGTTTCGACATGATAATCAAAGTCTATTAAATTGAATTTCAAAATTTTTAAACTATTTTATGAACTCATTTGACCCTTGACAAATCCCGACGATTCACGAACAGTTGTGTGTAAATGAATATGTATATATATATATATATATATATATATATATATATATATATACATATGTAAATACAAGTGTATATAAATAATATCTTTAATTAATAAAACACACTTTAATTATTAGAATTGAAAATGTAAAAATATATATATAAAATGATTAAGTTGTATTAAAAGATAAAGTTCTATATATATATATATATATATATATATATATATATATATATATATATATATATATATATATATATATATATATATATATATATCAAAGGTATAAACATTATATGTATATAATTATCAAATATTATATATTAATATATTTATATTTACAAGTTAAAAGATAATTGTATTACTTATTATATATCAGTATCATCAATATTATGTATATAATTGGATACAATTAATTAATAATGTTATTGATATCATTACTACTTTCATTATTATAAATATTAACATCAATCAATATTAATGATATTAAATATTAAAAATTTTATTATATAAATTTAAAATTATGATTATCACAAATTTACAATAAATACTTAAAATAATAAATATGATTAAATTTAGTCTTTAGTTGTAATCTAAATATTATTAGATATTAAGATTAATACTACTATAATTATTATTATAAATAACAGAATTATTATGTATTATTATTAATTAATATTTTCAATATTATTACTTTTTTTATTATTAACAGTTAATATATTTACATTTATAAAATTATTAATATTAATTATATATTTATAAATTATACGAATCAGATTCAATAATGCTAATCTGTTTCACGTCCACATTCAGTATATTTTGTTTCTCTTTACACGATTCTTTCTGTCCACTTTTTTCTGTTAATGATTTATACCATATTTGAATTATGTCAAATTCCAATCAGCTACAAGACAATTTCTGTTAACGATCCTAATCTGCTTTAATTTTTTTTATATTTTATCTCCTGTTCTTTTATTTATCTGAAGTGTATATGTCGACCTTTATTGCTATTGAACTAGATCGTTTACAATGTTAAGAGGTACCATTCAATTCACATTATCAATTATCAATCATAAAAGCCTTCCACAGCCCTTAATAAAATGAAAGAAACAAGAAAAGAATGAAGAACAGTTATTAACTCTGTTCTTGAGTTAATTTTCTAAAAACATCGAATTTGTGTTTTATAAAAAATCTATTAATACAGTTCTATTAGTAATCCTCTTTTAAAACTTTCTGCAAAAACTCGAATTCCAATTCCTCATATCAACTTTTAATTTTTGAAGTCAAAATTTTATTTTACAAAGTCAAACTAAGTGTTCATGGATAAATTCGATCATGTTTTAGTGTTTTGAGTTAAATTGAGGATTCCATAAGTTTATAAAGAAGATTTAGAACGTATTTCGTTCAGGAATTTTAGTCTAAAACATCATCAAATTTTTAAACCAATTTCGAGTTCTTATTCTTTTTACACGAACAGACTGCTGCTGCTACTTTCAATTATTTATTTATTTATCTATTTATTTATTTATTTATTTAATTTCTTTTACTTTTCAACCATTATAAATTATAATCAATAATTGTAGGTATATTCCAAGTCTTAAATCATGATTGGTAAATCATTTTATAAAAGTATGGTATTCGGTCGACTTGTTTTTGCTGAAGAGGTAGAAGAATAAAATTAGAAATAAATAAAACATATTAAATAAATTAGGTGTGAGGGTTAATCAGATAAAATGAAGCTAGAGGAATAGTTTGATGTGTTTACGGGCAAGCGGGAGGTCTCGGGTTCGAGCCCGATCCATGGCATTTTTTTTTAGAAAAAGCTTTTCTAAGGGTTACATTTTTACATTTTCATTTTCATTCTTATTATTATTATTATTATTATTATGGTTATTGTTATTATTATGATTATAATTATAATTGTTATAAATAGTATTATAAGTGTTATTAATGTTATTAGTATTGTAGTCTTATCAATTAAGTATTATTATCATTATTATAGTTATTATGATTATTGTTATTACTAGTATTATGAAAATAATATAAATTAGTATTATTTCCATAAATATTAGTATTAGTAACAATCTATAATTATTAGTATTATCATTATATATTATTATTATTATTATCAGTTTTAATAATGTTAACAAATCATTAAAGGTATTATTATTAATATTACCATGAGTATCGTTATTAAATAATTATTAAAATTATTATCATAAACATCTTTAATAGTAAAATTTATATTTTTTTTACAATCATTATTATTAATATCATTATATTTATCACATTAAAGAATTTTTAACATTATTGGTTTTATTAGTAATATTAAGTGTTATCAATATTATCATTTTACCATTACAAATATCATTTTAGTATTAGTACAATTATTAGTTTTAACAAATAAACGATATATATATATATATATATATATATATATATATATATATATATATATATATATATATATATATATATATATATATATATATATATATATATTGTTCGATTATGATTATGTGTATTAATAAATAAACAAATGATATAGGTTCGTGAATCTGAGGCTAACCCTACATTTGTCCATTGTCGTCATATGTATTTTTACTACAAAATACAATAAGTGAGTTCATTTGCTCCCTTTTTACTCATTACATTTTTGGGCTGAGAATACATGCAAATGTTTTATTAACTGTTTTACAATATTTATATGCGTGAGTTCATTTGATTCTCTTTTACTCTTTACATTTTTGGGACTGAGAATACATACGCTACTTTTACAACTGCTTTATTAAATGCTTTTGAAATACAATTTTGAACTGCGAATACATGAAATGCTTTTATAAATGTTTGACGAGATAGACACAAGCAAAATATTCCTCCAATGAATTATGTGGACGTGATAATTGCCACCATTGAATTATGTGGATGTGATAATTGCCACAATTGATATGAATATTTTTCCCCTGATTATTATTGCTTGGTAACCTAAGAATTAGGGAACATCACTAATTTTGAGAATTAGTGCACGCCTAATTGACGAGAATCCTAAAGGTAGCTACCAGGTTTAACATGTGACGACCCGGGAAATTCCGACCAAATTTAAACTTAATCATTATATGATTTCGATACGATAAGCAAAGTCTATAATGTAAAGTCTTAAAAGTTATGAACTTATATCATGAAATCATTTGACCTTTGACTATTCCCGACGATTCACGAACATTTGTATGTAAATAAATATGTAAATATATATATGAATTCTATACATAAATAATATTGTATATGTTATTAGATATTAAAGGTTCATTACAATATAGTTAGTAAATATGTTATAATTAATAAAATTGTATTGTAGTAAATTTAATTATAAATTTGAATATAATGGTTACCTTAATGATATTATCATTACTTTCATTATTATTATTGTTAATAATGATATTAATATTTGTATTAATAATATTATTATTTCTAATATAATATATATATATATATATATATATATATATATATATATATATATATATATATATATATATATATATATATATAATTTGATATGTATAAGTTGTTATATTATTATTATTACTAATATTATTATTATCATTAATAATATTAACATAATTATAAGTAGTGTTAATAATAGCATTATTAATAAAATTGTTGTATTCATTGCTATTATGATTTTTATCATTAAACTTATTAAAATTCTCATTTTATGATTATTAGTATTATTATGATTTTTATATTCATTATTATTATTATTTTTATTAATATTAAAATTAAATATTAATATTAATATTATAACAACCCTCACTTTTCGACTTCCGATTTTACTAAAATACCTAGAGTTGTTATATACGAATAAATTTAACGTTGACCGAATAAACGTACGCTTAAAATAAATAATATAATTATAAATATTATAAAGAAGATTATGATATATAATATAACATAATTACATCAATGAATATATATATAATATTTATATTACTTTTGTTATTTAGTTAATAGAATATATAATTAACTAAATAATACATAATATTATAACATTTATAAAACTAATAAAAACTATAAATTAATAATCATAAATTTTAATTTTTATAAAAACTAAATATAATAATAATTTTTATATAAAATTCGTATTTAATAATTAAACAAATATAGAAATAAAATGTTAAATGTTCTTAGAAATATATTAAACAAATTTTTTTTTAGAATTTTATACAAAAAAAAAAAATCAAAACTATATCTACTTTTAATAAATAAATACAAAAATACAAACTACTTTTTCTTATTTTAACTTTTAAGATTTTACTTTTAATAAAAATACAAACTACTTTTTTTTTATTTTAACTTTTAAAATTTACTTTTAATAAAAATACAAAATACTTTTTCTTATTTTAACTTTTAAGATTTTACTTTTAATAAAAATACAAACTACTTTTTCTTATTTTAACTTTTAAGATTTTACTTTTAATAAAAATAAAAACTACTTTTTCTTATTTTAACTTTTAAGATTTACTTTTAATAAAAATACAAAATACTTTTTCTTATTTTAACTTTTAAGATTTTACTTTTAATAAAAATAAAAACAACTTTTTCTTATTTTAACTTTTAAGATTTTACTTTTAATAAAAATACAAACTACTTTTTCTTATTTTAACTTTTAAGATTTACTTTTAATAAAAATACAAAATACTTTTTCTTATTTTAACTTTTAAGATTTTACTTTTAATAAAAATACAAACTACTTTTTCTTATTTTAACTTTTATGATTTTACTTTTAATAAAAATACAAACTACTTTTTCTTATTTTAACTTTTAAGATTTACTTTTAATAAAAATACAAAATACTTTTTCTTATTTTAACTTTTAAGATTTTACTTTTAATAAAAATACAAACTACTTTTTCTTATTTTAACTTTTATGATTTTGCTTTTAATAAAAATACAAACTACTTTTTCTTATTTTAACTTTTAAAATTTACTTTTAATAAAAATACAAAATATTTTTTCTTATTTTAACTTTTAAGATTTTACTTTTAATAAAAATACAAACTACTTTTTCTTATTTTAACTTTTAAGATTTTACTTTTAATAAAAATACAAACTACTTTTTCTTATTTTAACTTTTAAGATTTACTTTTAATAAAAATACAAAATAATTTTTCTTATTTTAACTTTTAAGATTTACTTATTTTATTTTAATTTTTTTTTACCTAACATTTTCAACTATAAATACCACATACATTTCTCATTTCAAACTTACACCTTAATCTCTCATTTCTCTCTTAAAGAACTACTTCTAGTTGATATCTCGGTCACTTACTTGCTTTACTTTCCTTTCTTGCGTGGAATACTTCAACTGCTATTTAAGGTGAGTTTCATTTGCTCCCTTTTTATATATATTTTTGGGCTGAGAATACATGCGCTGATTTATAAATGTTTTACGAAATAGGCACAAGTACTAAAACTAATTCTATGTGGGTTTAAACCAGAAATATATACCCTTAGCTTGGTAACATTAAACTACTTGTCTATGTACGGTAGGCGCGAATCCTAAAGATAGATCTATTGGGTTTGACAAACCCCATCCTGACTATGGGATGCTTTAGTACTTCGAGGTTATTTTAAACACACCTGATCTGGTGTACTTCAGAGGGTAAAACATGAACGTTAAGGCTTGTTACCGGGTGCCTACAACTTATAGAATGCTTTTATACACTTGCTAGTGTACGGATATTTATGAAACTGAAATCTTGTGGCCTATTATTATAACGGAAATGATTGATTTTGATAAACTAATGAACTCACCAACCTTTTTGGTTGACACTTTAAGCATGTTTTGTCTCAGGTGACGAATAAGATGATTGCCATGATTGCTACCTGATGAATTGAATGCTGCTACATGGAGTCTTCATTTCATTACATTTACTTTGCATTAAGACTATTATTATTATTTCAGTTTAAATTTGATGTAAAACTTTTAATGCTTCCGCTGTTTTATTAATAAATGTTTTATTCAAAACGTCTCATATAGAGTCGTTCTCGTTTATACAACTGTGATTTGATATAATTAGTCACAAATACCCTAGGCCCTAATTTGGGGGTGTGACAGATTGGTATCAGAGCAGGTTGTTGTAGAGAACCAGGATTGCATTTTATGTGTGCCTTATACAATTAGGTACCTTAGCAATGTAGGACTACAACTTTCCTTGACCATAGTGCCTTTAATTGTTGCATTTAATTGATAAATGCTACACTATACCTTAGAAACTATACTTAAATCTTAAGATTATAACATACACGATAATTTGAAATTACTCGAACGTCAACGCTACTTAAGGCCTAGGGTGATCCTTGGTACCGCTATGGGACGCTTGTGGATTTCGAATGCCAAACTTAGATTTTGGTCGAGAATTCCTGGGCCAACCGGTAATAATTGATCATTCAAGTGACTCGGCGGTGGCATAGATGTTTGGGTATGGTGCACAATATCAAGCCTGACTATAGTGATCATACAACACTTAGTCACTTACGCACTTAATAAGTGGTGAACTTATTAAGAACAACTCACTTAGTCATCTATCCTGGTTTTGTGTATTACATATGTATTACATGAAATATTATCCAAGATTTTTGAAACTCCTATAATTCATACTCAAACATATATAACTCCCTGTTATATCACGTACCTATATGCCTTATGCCTTTATGCATCGGTTTGCGAACCGGGAAATGTCATTGGGTTATCACAGTATACGAATTGAAAGTCTTTAATCGAAAGATTATTAGATTACATACTTATCATTTTATAATCTCGACACGTCATACTGCCATTATTGGAGTATAGACAAATCATATCTTAGCATATCTATTCCCAATAGACCTTGTCTAACACTTTTCCTAAATTTCCTCCGTAAATTACGGAAATCTTTCTGCTATATATACGTATTCAAGGAGACGAATATATCATTCAATATTCAACACCCATTTCATATCAAACCCTATTCCAAACACATAATATGGATTTCTCACCTGATTCCTCAAGTTCTTCTAGCTCCAAAGATAGCGTGACAGGAGCACACCCACCGATCAATTACCGTGATTTCTTTAGAAAATGGGGATGGGTTCGCGAAATACTCACCCTATGGAAAAATGAAGAAGGTACTCCTTATCATGAGCCAAACTTACCACCAAACGTCGGAGTACTCGATCCGCTTACCGGCGAACCTGTTCGCAATACCGTTTTCACTCTTTTCACAAGGATTTTCCGCCTCGAAGGTCGACTCGATGTAACCAACGACAATATTCGCCCTCTACTCCCGAATTCTAACCAGAAAGGGTTATTAGAAGAAGTTAGAAGACTTCGAACTAAATATCAAGAATTGACAAACCTTACAGAGGAATGGGTAGAACAAATCCACAGACTCGAGCGTAAAGTAGAAACCCTGGAGGAAATAGTGCGCGATTTGGTAGCTAGGCTCACACTTACTAACCAAGTACCACAAGCAGCACCAACAGCAGCAGCAGCAGCACCAGCACCACCAGTACTATCAGCATCACCACCAACAGCATCAGCTTCACCAACAACAACATCAGCATCCCACGTCTCAACATCATAATCGGTACCTCAAACATCGACATCATACGCCCATAGATACTAAGGAATATTAGTAATAATGAGTTAAGATGTATTGACTCATTCTTCCTGAAGAATTATATATGTATACTTTATATATATATGGTTTGGAACAATAATAAATCTTTTCGTACTAAACTATTACGTGTGAATCTTAACTAGTATGTACTACTTGATTAATTCATATCACTAATACGCTATGATGTACATCCTTCGTTAATGACTTAACAATCATTAATCACTGCTTCAGTACAATAAACTCCATTTTATAATAAACTAAGTGTATTATTCAAATGCATGTGTGATTTTACACTCCTATTTTCGATATACTCGAAAATTTCTCGAAAACATCATTTGTGCCTTATGAATTTCACAAGAAATCCACGAGCATCAACATCATATACTGAGGTATATTAATAACAATGAACGATGAAGTATTGATTCATAACTTCATTAAAGAAATATTCCGCGACGATTATGTAATCTCTAAAGTTTTGGAGATTATTTATTCTCGTTTCAACCGTAAATCAAATGAGTTTAATATTATATTAACTTATTAAATCCATAATTACATCTAAAGAAAATATATATGTATATATATTTTTATAAAGATTGTATTTAAAAATTCTTTTGTACAAACTGTTGATTGTGAAAATATTTTAACGGGTAGGTAATACCCAAGAAATATCTAACATTCACATTAATATATTACATTGTACATTCTTCAAAATCCTTGAAAACATATCGGATTGATAATCAATGATTCAGATCAGTTAACCTTGAGAATGCTGATGAAGCAGCAAAAGCTGTAGATGGCCTTAATGACCAGAAGCTTGATAATAAAGAATTGTGTGTTGAAAAAGCTCAAAATAAAATCTGGTATTGAAAGAGGGATTGAGCAAAACATGAAGGAGACCAAGGACAAATCCCAAGGACTAAACCTATAACCAAAGAATCTAGATGATTCGATTTCTGAAGGAAATCACAGAAGATCTTTTTACGCATTCTAAATCCTTACAGAAGAATTTCTTCATTATCCATCGATTTTAGAAATTCTAAAATATCATCATATCTTTCGTTATAAATATCCTCGATATTTCTAAAGATATCTTCATAACAATTCTTGTCCGCAATTAATTATCTCTTTGCAATATCTTTATTACATCATAAAGGAAAACTGTTTAAGTTTCTATATTCCGTAAAATTTAAATTCAAATTTTGAATGATTTGAAGTAGTGTTGAGAATTGAAGCATGAGTTAGTATAATATAATGACGTCAGACCAACATGATTATATTACAGTAAGTCATGCTAAATTTTTAATGGAAGATGATGATTCATAGACTTTATAATCATCATTTGCCATGTTACACGACTCTTACATTCTACTTAATCTCTGAACATATCAAGCAAATATATTCTTGATAGTTCTATCCTCAGTAATTCTGGTAATTTACCAAATCAAATCGTGATATTACGCTTAGAACAGTAGGTCCATTCGAAACTTCATACCTACAAATTCTGGACCATTACTCGCTTTACTTAGAGTCGAGAGGAGAATAAAAAGGCAAAGAGCTCCGACATATAAGGGAAAATATGTAGCCCGATAACGATACCGAAATTACAAACCGTGTATATCAATACGTATTGCAACGTAAAGACATGGGAGAATTAAAAACACTATAACCCCAAGGTAATAGTAGAAGAAAACAAATTCCTCTAGTGGTAAATGAAAAAGAAGAATGACTGAAATGATAGTCAGAAAAATATCCAGGATAAGAACTGGATGGAGCATTCTCACAATCTTTGGAAGTATGAATTGAGGAAGAAAGTATAGAAGTGGTGAAGATAATGAAATGAAAGAAGCTAATTTATAGCAAAATTCCAAACACAGCAATTGAAGCAATTCACCTCATTTAATCAAAGAAAATTTCAAATTCCTTAATTACCGGAGAATCAAATCTTATGGATTACGAAGATTTCCTTTAATCCCTTGAATTCCAAAAATCAATCGTGACTACGTCAAAAGTTAAGGCGAACATTTAATTTCTCATTCACTCTTTTACAATAGCTTCGTTTATACGCTTCTTATAATCAAATCGTTTTATCCATATTATTCAGTAGTGATAAAACTTTATTCATCATTACAATATTCTTGTTGTAAACAATGATGATCTCTATCAAACTTCATGACTATAATTTTCATGAACTACTCTCTGTTTTGTCTACCCTAATATTGTGACATAAACACTCAAAGTTTTAAATAAGCTCAATACTATTCATAACACATTTCATGTGTTCAGTTTACTAAAATGCTCGTATAACACCATCATCCCTTTTGAGGATAACCTAGTCAAATGACACTCTTATTAATCCTTTAGATAACCTCCGCATTAATGATAAAATGCACTTTATAGAAGAACCTATAAGAAATTAGGGTTCGTATTATTTAAATGCATGAAACAGAACAATATTCTATCCGTTGGAATTCACGAAAGGCCCCGAACCTACCTGGGAACGTGAAGACCAGATAAAACGTAAATATCCTCGTTTAGGTACGAACAACGCTGATTGATGGCAAAAACTAAATTTCGGGACGAAATTTCTTTTAACGGGTAGGTACTATAACAACCCTCACTTTTCGACTTCCGATTTTACTAAAATACCTAGAGTTGTTATATACGAATAAATTTAACGTTGACCGAATAAACGTACGCTTAAAATAAATAATATAATTATAAATATTATAAATAAGATTATGATATATAATATAACATAATTACATCAATGAATATATATATAATATTTATATTACTTTTTTTATTTAGTTAATAGAATATATAATTAACTAAATAATACATAATATTATAACATTTATAAAACTAATAAAAACTATAAATTAATAATCATAAATTTTAATTTTTATAAAAACTAAATATAATAATAATTTTTATATAAAATTCGTATTTAATAATTAAACAAATATAGAAATAAAATGTTAAATGTTCTTAGAAATATATTAAACAAATTTTTTTTTAGAATTTTATACAAAAAAAAAATCAAAACTATATCTACTTTTAATAAATAAATACAAAAATACAAACTACTTTTTCTTATTTTAACTTTTAAGATTTTACTTTTAATAAAAATACAAACTACTTTTTTTTATTTTAACTTTTAAAATTTACTTTTAATAAAAATACAAAATACTTTTTCTTATTTTAACTTTTAAGATTTTACTTTTAATAAAAATACAAACTACTTTTTCTTATTTTAACTTTTAAGATTTTACTTTTAATAAAAATACAAACTACTTTTTCTTATTTTAACTTTTAAGATTTACTTTTAATAAAAATACAAAATACTTTTTCTTATTTTAACTTTTAAGATTTTACTTTTAATAAAAATAAAAACAACTTTTTCTTATTTTAACTTTTAAGATTTTACTTTTAATAAAAATACAAACTACTTTTTCTTATTTTAACTTTTAAGATTTACTTTTAATAAAAATACAAAATACTTTTTCTTATTTTAACTTTTAAGATTTTACTTTTAATAAAAATACAAACTACTTTTTCTTATTTTAACTTTTATGATTTTACTTTTAATAAAAATACAAACTACTTTTTCTTATTTTAACTTTTAAGATTTACTTTTAATAAAAATACAAAATACTTTTTCTTATTTTAACTTTTTTAAGATTTTACTTTTAATAAAAATACAAACTACTTTTTCTTATTTTAACTTTTATGATTTTGCTTTTAATAAAAATACAAACTACTTTTTCTTATTTTAACTTTTAAAATTTACTTTTAATAAAAATACAAAATATTTTTTCTTATTTTAACTTTTAAGATTTTACTTTTAATAAAAATACAAACTACTTTTTCTTATTTTATCTTTTAAGATTTTACTTTTAATAAAAATACAAACTACTTTTTCTTATTTTAACTTTTAAGATTTACTTTTAATAAAAATACAAAATAATTTTTCTTATTTTAACTTTTAAGATTTACTTATTTTATTTTAATTTTTTTTTACCTAACATTTTCAACTATAAATACCACATACATTTCTCATTTCAAACTTACACCTTAATCTCTCATTTCTCTCTTAAAGAACTACTTCTAGTTGATATCTCGGTCACTTACTTGCTTTACTTTCCTTTCTTGCGTGGAATACTTCAACTGCTATTTAAGGTGAGTTTCATTTGCTCCCTTTTTATATATATTTTTGGGCTGAGAATACATGCGCTCATTTATAAATGTTTTACGAAATAGGCACAAGTACTAAAACTAATTCTATGTGGGTTTAAACCAGAAATATACCCTTAGCTTGGTAACATTAAACTACTTGTCTATGTACGGTAGGCGCGAATCCTAAAGATAGATCTATTGGGTTTGACAAACCCCATCCTGACTATGGGATGCTTTAGTACTTCGAGGTTATTTTAAACACACCTGATCTGGTGTACTTCAGAGGGTAAAACATGAACGTTAAGGCTTGTTACTGGGTGCCTACAACTTATAGAATGCTTTTATACACTTGCTAGTGTACGGATATTTATGAAACTGAAATCTTGTGGCCTATTATTATAACGGAAATGATTGATTTTGATAAACTAATGAACTCACCAACCTTTTTGGTTGACACTTTAAGCATGTTTTGTCTCAGGTGACGAATAAGATGATTGCCATGATTGCTACCTGATGAATTGAATGCTGCTACATGGAGTCTTCATTTCATTACATTTACTTTGCATTAAGACTATTATTATTATTTCAGTTTAAATTTGATGTAAAACTTTTAATGCTTCCGCTGTTTTATTAATAAATGTTTTATTCAAAACGTCTCATATAGAGTCGTTCTCGTTTATACAACTGTGATTTGATATAATTAGTCACAAATACCCTAGGCCCTAATTTGGGGGTGTGACAAATATGTTACTTTACATATTCAATAAATCAAAATAGATAATTATAGTTATATATAAATGAATATATATACAAGAAATACAGATATATTTATATGTAATTACATATACAGAGAGATAAATATATAAACACCGTATATACATATATAAACACAGAAGGGAA
Organism: Rutidosis leptorrhynchoides; assembly: GCF_046630445.1. NCBI lineage: Eukaryota > Viridiplantae > Streptophyta > Magnoliopsida > Asterales > Asteraceae > Rutidosis > Rutidosis leptorrhynchoides. The sequence continues at coordinate 298,234,290 of NC_092338.1, read as the reverse complement.
CGTATTCTGTTTTCAATCTTTTTCAAGCTGTAGTTAATTGATTTTCTTCGTACAAATCAGGATCTAAAACACTAGGATAAATCCAAAGATTTGTTAACAATCGACATCATTCTTTATTCTTGGTGTACGATTGATTCTTCCTGTCGATTCTCATTGTTATAAAACAATCATTTTCTTTCTCTTTGATGAAAGTCACACCTATATTCCTCAAACGATTATGAACGACGAACAATATCTTCACCCTATCACCACAGTTTACCAGACGCCATATAAACTACACTACTGCAACGATGATTTTCTATTTTCTGCACAGTTTCAAAAACCGAATCAAAAACCAATCGACCACCTCTTTATCTCTGTCTTATTTGTGAGCAAAAACTAACCTGTAACTTCTCTTGTTGTTAAATCTTCTTTCTGTTTCAATCACCTCACACCTGGATTACTAACCAGTTTTTGAGACCCATCCAAAATCTATTACGAAATTGCTGGCTACAGGTATTATTATTTTTTTACTGCAACCATGACAACTATAAGCCTTCTACGAAACCCTTAACAACCACTTGTAATTATTTCCTTCTTCCTTCGTATCACCACTAACAACCAATATCATATTTTTTCTTTTCCTCTCATCCGATAACTGATTCAACAGATAAATAATTGAACTTGCAATTATATTAAGGATATCAAATTCAAGAATTTTCGACTGCATGCTTTTTCCTTTAATAGACGACTCCTAAATGGGACACATAGGTGATGTAATATATATATATATATTTTTATAAGGATGTAGTAGATATAGTGGTTGATGATGAAAGGGGATAAAGGAGTCAATAATGTTAAAACATGTTATTATCTCTACAGCTCGATCACGTTTCCTTTTCAATCAATCAACAACCGAATTGTTTTTTTTTGTGGGATTAGTATCACTTAATGGCAGACAAAGGAAATTGAATAATTGATATTCTTTTATGATGAAGATAAAGGGAATGGCCTGCACATACTTATGTATCTATATCTTTCGAAAATTCCAAATCACTTTCCATGTCTCCTTCTTTACTTTATGACCAACACTTAATAAAGTAAATGTACCCACCTCACCACTTGTTAGTTCTTTAATGATATGTGACTAGTATCATCATATTTCTTGTTCGAGTTTTTCAAAAACACCGAACCCCACCTCCCCTTAAATTACGGATCAAACCTTGTTTAGCAAATGGATTAGTTGTTTTACGTGGTGGCCGACCCCATTAATAAGAAAAGGTGCCGTTTACTTTTGCAAAGAGGGGACAAAATGATAAGTGGCCAACAACCAAGCAACACTTGGATATTAAAAGAACGAAGATCATAATTATAACAAAAATTAATGATAATTATGACATCGTATGATGATAATAGGCGATGATATAAAATGATATTGAAAGGGATAGTGGGATTGCATGTGGTCTGTCATACGAGGGATACCAAATTCAAATTAAAGAGCCACTTAAACAAATGGAGTTTTGCAAGTGGCACGTTCCATCTTATTTATTATTGGCCGAAAGAAATGCTACAGCTGCTTTCCATATCCATACTATATCGACATATAATTGGACCATCAAACTCCATATGGTCGACTGTAAAGTGTGATGATATTTTATTACCAAAACCAGCGCCGAAATTCCTTTGAGATTACTATTTATTTTTGTGAATCCAAGTTAATCTTATTTGGATTAATATATTTTTATGTTGGGCCGAGTTGCTGTTGGGCTGTTTAATGTTAGCAGGGCTTGCGAAGTTGGGCCGAGAATTAAAGTTAACCGTTGGGCTCCTTAAAACGGGTTAAATAGTTTTGGGTAGCGAATTAAATCAGATAAACAGTATAAGATGGATGGTTAAGGGTGTTTGCGATTGAGCGGGAGGTCGCGGGTTCGAGCCCGGGCCGGGGCATTTATCTTTTTAAAGCTTGGTTCATTAAGGTAGCACTTTTATTATTATTATTATTATTATTATTATTATTATTATTATTATTATTATTATTATTATTATTATTATTATTATTATTATTATTATTAGTATTAGTATTAGTATTATTATTATTACCAATATTAGAAATAAAATTATTAGTATAATTAATATTATTATTATTAGAATATATAGTATTATTATTAATATGACTATTAAAATTTCTATTAGAATCATTTTTTTATTATTAAAAGTTCCATTATTATTAAAATATTATTTTTATGAAAACTAACATTTTTAGCTTATCATTATTATCTTTTCATTAAAATAATTATTATTACTAACATTATTTTTATTATTAAGTATTATTATCAAAACTATTAATAGCCGTATCATTACTAAATCTAATTACTTTTAGTATTATTATTATTATCATAAAAAGATATAAATTTTTATTTATTATTATTATCAATATTATTTTTACCAAATAAATAGCTATATAAGAATATATTTAAAACATATCGCATAACAACCTTAATATTTTCATAATAAATACTAATTATTTATGTAAAATATATAAAATAAATATAGTTAATATAGTTACCAATGAAACATACAAGTTACTGAAATAGCAATTAATAATAATATCTAAACTTGTTTGATTACAGGTATATGCTTTAATAAATATATGAATAATATAGGTTCGTGAATCCGAGACCAACTCTACACTTGTTCAATGTCGTTCTATGTATTTTTACTACAAAATACATTAGGTGAGTTTCATTTACTCCCTTTTTAAATGCTTTTGCAATATGTATTTTTGGGACTGAGAATACATGCGCTGCTTTTATAAATATTTTACGAAATAGACACAAGTAATCAAAACTACATTATATGGTTGAATGATCGAAGCCGAATATGCCCCTTTTTGCTTGGTAACCTAAGAATTAGTAAACCGATCTACTAATTGACGCGAATCCTAAAGATAGATCTATTGGGCCTAACGAACCCCATCCAAAGTACCGGATGCTTTAGTACTTCGATGTTGTTTTTATCATGTCCGAAGGATTTCCCAGAATGATAGGAGATATTCTTATATGCATCTTGTTAATGTCGGTTACCAGGTGTTCACCATATGAATGATTATTTTTGTCTCTATGCATGGGACGTATATTTTATGAGAACTGGAAATCTTGTGGTCTATTAAAAATTATGAAATGATTATTTATGATAAACTAATGAACTCACCAAACTTTTGGTTGACACTTTAAAGCATGTTTATTCTCAGGTATGAAAGAAATCTTTCGCTGTGCAATAGCTCATATTAGAGATATTACTTGGAGTCATTCATAACATATTTCAAGAGACGTTGCATTCGATTCGTTGAGTTCATCAAGAGTATTATTAAGTCAATTATAGTTGGATATATTATGAAATGGTATGCATGCCGTCAACTTTCGATGTAAAGCAAATTTGTCTTTTAAAAACGAATGCAATGTTTGTAAAATGTATCATATAGAGGTCAAGTACCTCGCGATGTAATCAACTATTGTTAATCGTTTGTAATCTATATGGACTTCGTCCAGATGGATTAGGATGGGTCTCTACAGTTGGTATTAGAGCGGTGGTCTTAACGAACCAGGTTTTGCATTAGTGTGTCTAGCTAATAGTTGTTTAAACGCATTAGTGAGTCTGGACTTCGACCGTGTCTGCATGTCAAAAGTTTTGCTTATCATTTCGTGTCAAAAATATTTGCTTATCATCCTTAATGTCTAGACACGTCTTACCGCCTCTATTGCATAGATAGTGTATGGATAAATTCATATCTTAGCGTATCTATTATTGTTACCTTTGCCTGACAGTTTCCGTAGATTCCTCCATAACTTATGTGATTTTAGTATTATATATGCATATGTAAATTATGTATTGCAGGGTACTAATCTACATCCTATAATCTATTTCTTATCGAAAATCTTTCATCTGATCGTGTGAGATGAATCCCTCAACTAGTTCGAATTCCTTGGATTCCAACAACTATTCCGACATGGATATTCACCTAAGCTCCGAAAGCAGTGTAAATGAAATGGATCAACCAACTAGTCATCTTCAATTCTGGATAAATTAGGGATGGGTTCGTAGTCGACTTAATCCATGAAGATGCGAAGAAGGTGATCCTTTCCACCAACCAAATTACCCTCTAGACAATGAACCTGAAGCACTTACCGGCGAACCTGTTCGAGACACCATTTTCTCTCTCATTTCCAGAGTATCTCGTCACAATTATATTCTATTCACAATTCTAAACCTTATTCATCCGCCCGTTCTTACAGACAATCATCCCGGAGTAATAAGTCAACGAACTACGCGCCCGAATTGTAGCCTTGGAAAATATGGTGCAAAACTTACCAGCTTCAGCAACATCACCGTCATCAACAGTACCACCAGCAATAACACAAACCCCAACAACACATGCCTCAACATCACAATCTGTACTCTTACCCTTCTGCCTTTCGAATATCCCTTCCTACTTCTTCATCCTAGCTCTCCAACTGACTGTCTTACTCCAGCTTTCATTTCAGTTACTGATTCGCCTATCCTCTCCCTTCCGGTCGAGCCTTACTAAGCCTACCACCCCCTGCTCTTCTCTTTCAGCCCTTGCTGATGAAAGTCTTAGAATGAATGTTGGCCTAGATAGAGGAATCAATCGTTCTATATGACGTTCTACATCATTTATCTTCGTACGACACGACGATTATGTAATCTCTAATGTTCTAGAGATTATATATTCTTGTTCTAACGGTAAATCAAATGAGTTTAACATTATATTAACTCATTAAATCTATGATTACATCTGAAGAAAATATATATGTAAAATAAATATATTTTCATAAAGACTGTAATTAAAATTTTTTTCGTACAAACTGTTAATGGTGAAAATATTTTAACGGGTAGGTAATACCAGAGGAATATTTAGATTTCACTTTAACAAGTTACATTGTACATTCTTCGAATCTGATTCAACAGTCATTTACTATGCTGCTTACATCAACAAGATATACGAATCCGTTCACCACAAAATAACCATTTTTCATTCAATTTCATATTTGAATTATGACCTATCAGAATCCAACAAGTGGCATAATGAAGAAAACATTGGACAAAATAAAATTTGTTAGAAACAAACAAATTAATTATGAGAAAATTTGTTAAGAATCCACGCTAACTATTCCTAGCTAACTGTTCCTAGCTAACTGTTAATTCCGTATCACATTTTATTTATCACAATTTATTTATCGCAATTTAATTATCGCAATTTAAATTCTCGCAATTTTATTTATCGTCATTTAATTTCTGTTATTTATTTTACGCACTTTAAATATCGGGACACGTATACAAAGTTTTGACATATCATATCGATGCATCTATATATATTATTTGGAATAACCATAGACACTCTATATGCAGTAATGCGAGAGTTAGCTATACAGGGTTGAGATTAATTCTACAATAATATATATAGTTTGAGTTGTGATTGAGTCTGAGACATGTACACGGGTCACGATACGTATTAATTCATTCGAATATTATAAATTAAACTATATATGAATGATTGGACTGTTAACTGTGGACTATCGACTGTAGATTAATAACATTGGACAATTAAAATGAATTAAAATATTAATTATAACATATAAAACTAAACAATTCTTCAAGTTTGCCACTTGATTTCATCTTAAACCTCATTTGTATCATGACGATTACAATCTGCGTTGAAACCTTTCTTAATTCTTGAAAACATCTCAATCAAGAGGATGAACCAACCGTACTTCATTCACGGAAGAAAAGATTGATGCATATAGTTATGCACCTAAAAACTCTCGGAACCTGAGTAAACGATTAACACGTATCTGTGCTAGCTCCTTTGGCATTATTATTATCAAAAATAACCATACAATTCTTTTCAAAATAGATAATTTTGTCACAGCTCCAGCAAGTCAACTTCGACTTTTCGTTCGAAACAACCTTATTATAACCTTGATATATATGCGTACTCTTTTATTGTTACCGGGGAACCTTTTTATATTCCACCATATTACCAGCAGATGTACCAGCAACCTCGTCGCTCCTTGGTTTAAATCTCTCCGACAAATCACTATATTTATCTATTGAAGTCTCATCATGTACTCGTTCGCATCTTGAAACAAGAATTGACATACCAATTATCGGGAATCACCAAATCGATATTGTGAGCCTCGCAATGTTTCCACATCAACAGTTATATGTATCCATATAAAATTTATCTCTTAGAACTATGATCTTCCATTCTGAAATTCTGAAAAGTACCCAGTCTGTGAATTAATACTCTGAATTTTGAAAAGTTGAATGAAGCAACAAAAAAACTGTAAACGACCTCAACAGCCAAAAGTTGATGATAAAGAATTGTATGTTGGCAAAGCTCAGAAAAAGTTTGAAACTGAAAAACTGACTGAGCAAACTACGAAGGAGTCTCTGAACAAATTACAAGGACTAAACTTGTACATTAAGAATCCTGATGATTCTGTTTCTGATGAAATCTTTACCTAATACCTTGTTTCTGACTCCAAACTCTTGCGGACAAATTTTCTTCACCATCCTTAGATATTAGAAATTCCAAGATATCATCGTATCTTTCATTACAAATATCCTCCATATTTCTGAAGATATTTTTATAACGATTCTTATCTAAAATCAGTAATCTCTTCGTGATATCAGTGTTACATCATATAGAAACTGTTAGTTTCTATATTCTGTAAACTTTCGAACTTCAAATATGAATGTGATTGAAATAATGTTGGGAATTGATGCATGAGTTAGTATAATATAATGACACTTGATCAACGTGATTATATTACAGTAAGTCATGTTGAGTTTCTAAATGGAACATGATGATTCACAAATTATAATGTCATCATGTGTCATGTTACATAACTCTTCCGTTCTGATTAATTTCTGAACATATCAAGCAAATATATTCTTGACAGTTCTATTCTCAGTGATTCTGGTAATTTAACAAATCAAATCGTGCTATTACTTTCTTTCTCGTTTAGAACATTAAGTTCATTTGAAACTCCATACTTACGAATTCTAGACCATTACTCGCTTTACTAGAGGTTGAGAAGAGAATAAAAAGGCAAAAGAGCTCCAAAAAATAAGAGAAAATATAAGCCCAATAACAACACGGAGATTACAAACCATGGATATTAATACGAATAGTAATATAAAGACACAGTATAATTAAAAATAGTATCATCCCAAGGTAATGGTAGAAGTAAACAGATTCTTCTGGAGGAAGATCGAAAAGAAGGATGACAGAAATGATATTTAGGAAAATATCAAGGATTAGAATTGGATTAAGCATTTCAACAATCTTTTGGATGTATGAAATAAGAAAGAAAGTATAGGAACAGTGAGAATAATGGAACGGAAGAGTTTAATTTATAATGGAAATAACAGACAGAGTAATCAAGGCGGATCACCATATTTAAATATAGAGATCTTAATTTCCATATTCGCCGAAGAATCAAATCTTTTAGATTTCGAAGATTTCCTCTAAATCCCTTGAATTCCGGAATTCAACCAAGACAACGTCAAAAGCTAAGACGCACCTTATTTTCTAAATTCAACCCTGACTCCGTCAAAGGTTAAGAAGAAACTTTATCTATTCATTTCACTCTTTTGTGATAGCTTCATTCGTGCTCTTTGAATAATCGAATTGTTTTATCCATATTATCCAATGATGATAAAACTCTATTTATCAACTCATATTCGTCATGAAAACATTTTTATTGTTAGCCATGACCAACTCACTCAAATTTCGGGACGAAATTTCTTTAACGGGTAGGTACTGTGATGACCCGGGAAATTCTGACCAAATTTAAACTTAATCTTTATATGATTTCGATACGATAAGCAAAGTCTGTAATGTGAAGTCTTAAAAGTTATGAACTGTAATCATGAAATCATTTGACCTTTGACTATTCCCGACGATTCACGAACATTTGTATGTAAATAAATATGTAAATATATATATATGAATTCTATACATAAATAATATTATATATGTTATTAGATATTAAAGGTTCATTACAATATAGTTAGTAAATATGTTATAATTAATAAAATTGTATTGTAGTAAATTTAATTATAAATTTGAATACAATGGTTACCTTAATGATATTATCATTACTTTCATTATTATTATTGTTAATAATGATATTAATATTTCTATTAATAATATTATTATTTCTAATATATATATATATATATATATATATATATATATATATATATATATATATATATATATATAAATATAAAATTTGATATGTATAAGTTGTTATATAATTATTATTACTAATATTATTATTATCATTAATAATATTAACATAATTATAAGTAGTGTTAATAATAGCATTATTAATAAAATTGTTGTATTCATTGCTATTATGATTTTTATCATTAAACTTATTAAAATTTTCATTTTATGATTATTAGTATTATTATGATTTTTATATTCATTATTATTATTATTTTTATTAATATTATTAATATTAAAATTAAATATTAATATAAATATGTTACTTTACATATTCAATAAATCAAAATAGATAATTACAGTTATATATAAATGCATATATATACAAGAAATACAGATATATTTATATGTAATTACATATACAGAGAGATAAATATATAAACACCGTATATACATATATAAACACAGAAGGGAACGTATTCTGTTTTCAATCTTTTTAAGCTGTAGTTAATTGATTTTCTTCGTACAAATCAGGATCTAAAACACTAGGATAAATCCAAAGATTTGTTAACAATCGACATCATTCTTTATTCTTGGTGTACGATTGATTCTTCCTATCGATCCTCATTGTTATAAAACAATCATTTTCTTTCTCTTTGATGAAACTCACACCTATATTCCTCAAACGATTATGAACGATGAACAATATCTTCACCCTATCACCACAGTTTACCAGACGCCATATAAACTACACTACCGTAACGATGATTTTCTGTTTTCTGCACAGTTTCAAAAACCGAATCAAAAACCAATCGACCACCTCTTTATCTCTATCTTATTTGTGAGCAAAAACTAACCTGCAACTTCTCTTGTTGTTAAATCTTCTTTCTGTTTCAATCACCTCACACCTAGATTACTAACCAGTTTTTGAGACCCATCCAAAGTCTATTACGGAATTGTTGGCTACAGGTATTATTATTTTTTTTTACTGCAACCATGTCAACTATAAGCCTTCTGCGAAACCCTTAACAACCACTTGTAATTATTTCCTTCTTCCTTCGTATCACCACTAACAACCAATATTATATTTTTTCTTTTCCTCTCATCCGATAACCGATTCAACAGATAAATAATTGAACTTGCAATTATATTAAGGATATCAAATTCAAGAATTTTCGGCTGCATGCTTTTTCCTTTAATAGACGACTCCTAAATGGGACACATAGGTGATGTAATATATATATTTTTATAAGGATGTAGTAGATATAGTGGTTGATGATGAAAGGGGATAAAGGTGTCAATAATGTTAAAACATGTTATTATCTCTACAGCTCGATCACGTTTCCTTTTCAATCAATCAACAACCGAATTGTTTTTTTTTTTTTTTTGTGGGATTAGTATCACTTAATGGAGGACAAAGGAAATTGAATAATTGATATTCTTTTATGATGAAGATAAAGGGAACGGCCTGCACATACTTATGTATCTATATCTTTCGAAAATTCCAAATCACTTTCCATGTCTCCTTCTTTACTTTATGACCAACACTTAATAAAGTAAATGTACCCACCTCACCACTTGTTAGTTCTTTAATGATATGTGACTAGTATCATCATATTTCTTGTTCGAGTTTGTCAAAAACACCGAACCCCACCTCCCCTTAAATTACAGATTAAACCTTGTTTAGCAAATGGATTAGTTGTTTTACGTGGTGGCCGACCCCATTAATAAGAAAAGGTGCCGTTTACTTTTACAAAGAGGGGACAAAATGATAAGTGGCTAACAACCAAGTAACACTTGGATATTAAAAGAATGAAGATCATAATTATAACAAAAATTAATGATAATTATGACATCGTATGATGATAATAGGCGATGATATAAAATGATATTGAAAGGGATAGTAGGATTGCATGTGGTCTGTCATACGAGGGATACCAAATTCAAATTAAAGAGCCACTTAAACAAATGGAGTTTTGCGAGTGTCACGTTCCATCTTATTTATTATTGGCTGAAAGAAATGCTACAGCTGCTTTCCATATCCATACTATATCGACATATAATTGGATCATCAAACTCCATATGGTCGGCTGTAAAGTGTGATGTTATTTTGTTACCAAAACCAGCTCCGAAATTCCTTTGAGATTACTACTTATTTTTGTGAATCCAAGTTAACCTTATTTGGATTAATATATTTTTATGTTGGGCCGAGTTGCTGTTGGGCCGTTTAATGTTAGCTGGGCTTGCGAAGTTGGGCCGAGAATTAAAGTTAACTGTTGGGCTCCTTAAAACGAGTTAAATAGTCTTGGGTAGCGAATTAAATCAGATAAACAGTATAAGATGGATGGTTAAGGATGTTTGCGAGTGAGCGGGAGGTCGCGGGTTCGAGCCCGGGCCGGGGCATTTATCTTTTTAAAGCTTGTTTCATTAAGGTAGCACTTTTATTATTATTATTATTATTATTATTATTATTATTATTATTATTATTATTATTATTATTATTATTATTATTATTATTATTATTATTATTATTATTAGTATTATTATTATTACCAATATTAGAAATAAAATTATTAGTATAATTAATATTATTATTATTAGAATATATAGTATTATTATTAATATGACTATTAAAATTTCTATTAGAATCAATTTTTTTTATTATAAGTTCCATTATTATTAAAATATTATTTTTATGAAAACTAACATTTTTATCTTATCATTATTATCTTTTCATTAAAACTATTATTATTACTAACATTATTTTTATTATTAAGTATTATTATCAAAACTATTAATAGTCGTATCATTACTAAATCTAATTACTTTTAGTATTATTATTATTATCATAAAAAGATATAAATTTTTATTTATTATTATTATCAATATTATTTTTACCAAATAAATAGCTATATAAGAATATATTTAAAACATATCGCATAACAACCTTAATATTTTCATAATAAATACTAATTATTTATCTAAAATATATAAAATAAATATAGTTAATATAGTTACCAATGAAACATACAAGTTACTGAAATAGCAATTAATAATAATATCTAAACTTGTTTGATTACAAGTATATGATTTAATAAATATATGAATAATATAGGTTCGTGAATCCGAGACCAACTCTACACTTGTTCAATGTCGTTCTATGTATTTTTACTACAAAATACATTAGGTGAGTTTCATTTACTTCCTTTTTAAATGCTTTTGCAATATATATTTTTGGGACTGAGAATACATGCGCTGCTTTTATAAATGTTTTACGAAATAGACACAAGTAATCGAAACTACATTATGTGGTTGAATGATCGAAGCCGAATATGCCCCTTTTGCTTGGTAACCTAAGAATTAGTAAACCGATCTACTAATTGACGCGAATCCTAAAGATAGATCTATTGGGCCTAACGAACCCCATCCAAAGTACCAGATGCTTTAGTACTTCGATGTTGTTTTTATCATGTCCGAAGGATTTCCCGAAATGATAAGGGATATTCTTATATGCATCTTGTTAATGTCGGTTACCAGGTGTTCACCATATGAATGATTATTTTTGTCTCTATGCATGGGACGTATATTTTATGAGAACTGGAAATCTTGTGGTCTATTAAAAATTATGAAATGATTATTTATGATAAACTAATGAACTCACCAACCTTTTGGTTGACACTTTAAAGCATGTTTATTCTCAGGTATGAAAGAAATCTTCCGCTGTGCATTAGCTCATATTAGAGATATTACTTGGAGTCATTCATAACATATTTCAAGAGACGTTGCATTCTAGTCGTCGAGTTCATCAAGATTATTATTAAGTCAATTATAGTTGGATATATTATGAAATGGTATGCATGCCGTCAACTTTCGATGTAAAGCAAATTTGTCTTTTAAAAACGAATGCAATATTTGTAAAATGTATCATATAGAGGTCAAGTACCTCGCGATGTAATCAACTATTGTGAATCGTTTGTAATCGATATGGACTTTGTCCAGATGGATTAGGATGGGTCTCTACATAACACCCCCCACCCAGAATGTTCACTAGATGGAAGGGCTAGTGGGCATGGTGTTTAGTACTTCGAAGTTTATATGATTATTATACAGACGAGATGTTCTGTTTTGGGGATATTATTATGCGCATTATATGTTAAGGTCGGTTACCAAGCCAAGCTATGAAAGCAATGAAAAGTGAATGTTATGTATCGAGAGAATAATTTTATACACAGGTTATGTGTATGTTATTTTTGTGCACAAGATGTGTGTACGGTTACTAAGATTTATGAAAAATGGTTTCGTACACAAGAAAGGTGTACTATATTTAAAAGATATCGCATGTACATTACAGGTGGGTATAGGATTCGGGTCCATTTGTACCATGCACATTTAAATCTTGTGGTCTATCAAAATTACAGAATTTTATTGTTTTATGATAAACTTATGAACTCACCAACCTTTTGGTTGACACTTGAAAGCATGTTTATTCTCAGGAATGAAAGAAACCTTCCGCTGTGCATTTGCTCATTTTAGAGATATTACTTGGAGTCATTCATGACATATTTCAAAAGAAGTTGCATTCGAGTCGTTGAGTTCATCAAGATTATTATTAAGTCAATTATAGTTGGATATATTATGAAATGGTATGCATGCCATTAACTTTCAATGTAAATGAAAGTTTGTCTTTTAAAAACGAATGCAATGTTTGTAAAATGTATCATATAGAGGTCAAATACCTCTCAATGAAATCAACTGTTGTGAATCGTTTATATTGTATATGAACGGGTCCTTTCAGTTGGTATCAGAGTGGTGGTCTTAGCGAACCAGGTCTTGCATTAGTGTGTCTAACTGATAGTTGTTTAGATGCATTAGTGGGTCTGGACTTTGACCGTGTCTGCATGTCAAAAGTTTTGCTTATCATTTAGTGTCGAAAATTATTTGCTTATCATCCATAAAGTCTAGACATGTCTTACTGCCTCTATTGCATAGACAGTGTATGGATAAATTCATATCTTAGCGTATCTATTATTGATACCTTTGCCTGACAGCTTCCGTAGATTCCTCCGTAGTTTATTGGATTTTAGTATTATATATGCATATATAAATTATGTATTGCAGGGTACTAATCTATATTCTATAATCTATTTCTTATCAAAAATCCTTCATCTGATCATACGAGATGAATCCCTCAACCAGTTCGTGTCCCTCAGATTTCGATAGCTATTTCAGTAGTTATTCCGACAGCTATTCCAACATGGATATTCACCTAAGCTCTGAAAGCAGTATAACCGGAATGGATCAACCAATCAGTCATCCCCAATTCATCTGATAGGTTCGTAGTCATCTTAACCGATGGAGACGCAAAGAAGGTGATCCTTTCCACCAATCAAATTCACCTCTTGGCGAAGAACTTGAAGCACTTACCGGTGAACCTGTCTGAAACACCGTTTTCTCTCTCATTTTCAGAGTATCTCACCACGACTATATCATAAATTAGATTCTAAAACTTAATCATTCACTCGTTCTAATCGCCAATCATCCCGGAATAATAGAAGAAGTTAACGAACTTCGCGCTCGAGTAATCAATTTGGAGTATATGGTGAAAAATTTACCAGCTTCAGCAACATCACCAACACCAACAGTACCACCAATAACCCAAGTTTCAATATCACATGCCTCAACATCTCATTATGTACCTCGAGCATAATCATCGTTCTACGTATCGTTCTACATCAATTATCTTCGTTCTTCATGGCGATTATGTAATCTCTAATGTTTTAGAGATTATATATTCTTGTTCTAACAGTAAATCAAATGAGTCTAATATCATATTTACTCATTAAATCCATGATTTCATCTGAAGAAAATATATATGTATATATATGTTTTCATAAAGGTTGTAACTAAAAAAAATAAAAAAATTCTTTCGTACAAACTGTTAATGATGAAAATATTTTAACGGGTAGGTAATACCCGAGGAATATTTAGATTTCACATTAATGAGTTACATTGTACATTCTTCGAATCTGATTCAACAGTCAATTACTATCCTACTTAAATCCATAGATATACGAATCCGTTCACCACAGAATAACCATTTTCATTCAATTTCATATTTGGATTTTGATTTATCAGAATCCAACAAGTGGCATAATGAAGAAAACATTGGACAAAATAAAACTTGTTAGAAACAAACAAATTAATTATGAGAAATTTTGTTAAGAATCCACGCTAACTGTTCCTAGCTAACTGATTACATTTTTATTTATCGCAATTTATTTATCGCATTTTATTTATCGCAATTTTTAATTCTCACAATTTTATTTATCGTCATTTAATTTATGTTATTTATTTTACGTACTTTAAATATCGGGATACGTATACAAGGTTTTGACATATCATATCGACACATCTATATATATTATTTGGAATAACCATAGACACTCTATATGCAGTAATGTTGGAGTTAGCTATACAGGGTTGAGGTTGATTCTACAATAATATATATAGTTTGAGTTGTGATCGAGTCTGAGACGAATACGGGTCACGATACGTATTAATTAATATATATGAATTATTGAATTGCTAACTGTGGACTATCAACTGTGGACTACCAACATTGGACAATTAAAATGAATTAAAATATTGACTATAACATATGAAACTAAACAATTCTTCAAGTTTGCCACTTGATTTCATCTTAAACCTCATTTGTATCTTGACGATTACGATCCGCGTTTAAACCTTTCATGATTCTTGAAAACACCTCAATCGAGAGGATGAACCAACTGCACTTCATCTACGGAAAAAAAGATTTATGCATATAGTTATGCACTTGAAAACAACTGGAACTTAAGTAAATGTTTAACACGTATCTGTACTAGCTCCTTTGGCTTTGTTATTACTGAAAATAACTTTACAATTTTTTTTCAAAGTAGCCAATTATGTCACAGCTTCAGCAAACCAATTTCAACTTTTCATTTGAATAAACCTTATTATAACTTTGATATATAAGTTTCCCTTTCGTCATCGTTACCGGGGAACTGTTTATATTCCACCACATTAGAAGTAAACTTGCCAGCAACTCCATTGATCTTTGACTTTCCGAAAAATCATTATACTCATTGAAACTCTATCATATACTCATTCACATCTTATAACGAGAATTGCCATTCTAATTACCGAGAATTTGCAATCAGTATTTTGAAATCTCGCAGCATGTCTACATCAACAGATATATGTATACATATAACATTTATATCTTAGAATTATGATCTTTTATTCTGAAATTCTGAAAAAGCACCCAGTCTACGAATCAATACTCCAAATTTTGAAGAAGCTGAATGAAGCAGCAGAAACTGTAGACAATCGTAAATGACTTTAATCATCAGAAGTTTGATGATAAAGAATAGTATGTTGGAAAAGCTCAGAAAAGTTGGAACTGGAAAACGGATTGAGCTAACCAGGAAGGAAACCATGGACAAATCACAAAAACTAAACTTGTACATTAAGAATCCTGATGATTCTGTTTCGGATGAAATCTTTAGCGAATACCTTGCTTCTGACTCCAAACTGTTGCGGACAAATTTTCTTCACCATCCTTCGATATTAGAAATTCCAAGATATCATCATATCTTTCATTATAAATATCCTCCATATTTCTGAAGATATTTTTATAACTATTCTTATCTGAAATCATTAATCTCTTCGTGCTATCAGTGTTACATCATATAGAAATCGTTAGTTTCTATATTCTGTAAACTTTCGAGCTTAAAATATGAATGTTATTGAAGTAATGTTGGGAACTGATGCATGAGTTAGTATAATATAATGACACTTGATCAACGTGATTATATTACAGTAAGTCATGCTGAGTTTCTAATGGGACGTGATGATTCACAGAATCATAACGTCATCACGTGCCATGTTACATGACCCATTCATTCTACTTAACCTCTGAACAAATCAAGAAAATATATTCTTGATAGCTCTATCCTCAGTGATTCTGGTAATTCGACAAATCAAATCGTGCTATTACGTTCTTTCTTGTTTAGAACATTAAGTTCATTCGAAACACCATACTTACGAATTCTGAACTATTACTCGCTTTACTAGAGGTCGAGAAGAGAATATAAAAGCAAAGAGCTCTAAAATATAAGAGAAAATGCAAAGCCCAATAACAACACGGAGGTTACAAACCGTGGATATTAATACGAATAGCAATATAAAGACATGGTAGAATTAAGAATAGTATCACCCCAAGGTAATAGTAGAAGTAATCAGATTGTTCCGGTGGAAGTTGGAAAAGGAGAATGATTGTTGCGATAGTAAGGATAAGGACAAGGATCGGAACTGGATTAAGCAATCTCACAATCCTTTGAATTTGAGAATTGAGGATAGAAGTGGTGAAAATAATGGAACAAAAGAGGTTCATTTATAGTGGGAGTATCAAACATTGAAATCGAAACAGATTATCACATTTAATTAGAGAGATCTTAATTTCCATAAATCCCGAAGAATCAGATCTTATAGATTTCCAAGGTTTTCTTTTAAATCCCTTGAATTTCGGAATTTAAAAGTGACTACGTCAAAAGTTAAATCTCTATCTAAATCTGTTGTGACAGCTTCATTCGTACGCTTCACCTAATCGAATCGTTTATTCTATATTAGTCTTAAATCATGATTGGTAAATCATTTTCTAAAAGTATGGTATTCGGTCGACTTGTTTTTGCTGAAGAGGTAGAAGAATAAAATTAGAAATAAATAAAACTGATTAAATAAATTGGGTGTGAGGGTTAATCAAATAAAACGAAGCTGGAGGAACGGTTTGATGTGTTTACGGGCGAGCGGGAGGTCTCGGGTTCGAGCCCGATCCATGGCATTTTTTTAGAAAAAGCTTTGCTAAGGGTATACATTTTTACATTTTCATTTTCATTCTTATTATTAATATTATTATTATTATTATTATTATTATTATTATTATTATTATTATTATTATTATTATTATTATTATTATTATTATTATTATTATTATTATTATTATTATTATTATTATTATTATTATGGTTATTGTTATTATTATGATTATAATTATAATTGTTATAATTAGTATTATAAGTGTTATTAATGTTATTAGTATTGTAGTCTTATCAATTAAGTATTATTATCATTATTATAGTTATTATGATTATTGTTATTACTAGTATTATGAAAATAATATAAATTAGTATTATTTCCATAAATATTAGTATTAGTAACAATCTATAATTATTAGTATTATCATTATATATTATTATTATTATTATCATTTTTAATAATGTTAATAAAATCATTAAAGGTATTATTATTAATATTACCATGAGTATCGTTATTAAATAATTATTAAAATTATTATCATAAAAATCTTTAATAGTAAAATTTATATTTTTTTTTACAGTCATTATTATTAATATCATTATATTTATCACATTAAAGAATTTTTAACATTATTGGTTTTATTAGTAATATTAAGTGTTATCAATATTATCATTTTACCATTACAAATATCATTTTAGTATTAGTACAATTATTAGTTTTAACAAACAAACGATATATATATATATATATATATATATATATATATATATATATATATATATATATATATATATATATTTAATACATTAAACATAACAAAATTTAATATTTTCACATACAAAAGAAATACACGAAACATATATATTTTTGATATAAAAATGATATAACTAATAAATTTATATATATATATATATATATATATATATATATATATATATATATATATATATATATATATATAT
Source organism: Rutidosis leptorrhynchoides (assembly GCF_046630445.1). Classification (NCBI taxonomy): domain Eukaryota; kingdom Viridiplantae; phylum Streptophyta; class Magnoliopsida; order Asterales; family Asteraceae; genus Rutidosis; species Rutidosis leptorrhynchoides. The sequence goes on along the minus strand of NC_092338.1, from coordinate 298,216,236 downwards.
ATATATATATATATATATATATATATATATATATATATATATTGTTCGATTACGATTATGTGTATTAATAAATAAACAAATGATATAGGTTCGTGAATCCGAGGCCAACACTACATTTGTCCATTGTCGTCATATGTATTTTTACTACAAAATACAATAAGTAAGTTCATTTGCTCCCTTTTTACTCATTACATTTTTGGGCTGAGAATACATGTAAATGTTTTATTAACTGTTTTATAATATTTATATGCGTGAGTTCATTTGATTCCCTTTTACTCTTTACATTTTTGGGACTGAGAATACATGCACTACTTTTACAACAGCTTTATTAAATGCTTTTGAAATACAATTTTGAACTGCGAATACATGAAATGCTTTCATAAATGTTTGACGAGATAGACACAAGCAAAACATTCCTCGAAATGAATTATGTGGACGTGATAATTGCCACCATTGAATTATGTGGACGTGATAATTGCCACAATTGATATGAATATTTTTCCCCTGATTATTATTGCTTAGTAACCTAAGAATTAGGGAACATCACTAATTTTGAGAATTAGTGCACGCCTAATTGACGCGAATCCTAAAGGTAGCTACCGGGTTTAACACCCCCACCCAGAATGTTCACTAGATGGAAGGGCTAGTGGGCGTGGTGTTTAGTACTTCGAAGTTTATATGATTATTATACAGACGAGATGTTCTGTTTTTGAGGATATTATTATGCACATTATATGTTAAGGTCGGTTACCAAGCCAAGCTATGAATGCAATGAAAAGTGAATGTTATGTATCGAGAGAATGATTTTATACACAGGTTATGTGTATGTTATTTTTGTGCACAAGATATGTGTACGGTTACTAAGATTTATGAAAAATGGTTTCGTACACAAGAAAAGTATACTGTATTTAAAAGATATCGCATGTACATTACAGGTGGGTATAGGATTCGGGCTCATTTGTACCATGCACATTTAAATCTTGTGGTCTATCAAAATTACAGAATTTTATTGTTTTATGATAAACTTATGAACTCACCAACCTTTTGGTTGACACTTGAAAGCATGTTTATTCTCAGGTATGAAAGAAATCTTCCGCTGTGCATTTGCTCATTTTAGAGATATATTACTTGGAGTCATTCATGACATATTTCAAAAGAAGTTGCATTTGAGTCGTTGAGTTCATCAAGATTATTATTAAGTCAATTATAGTTGGATATATTATGAAATGGTATGCATGCCGTCAACTTTCAATGTAAATGAAAGTTTGTCTTTTAAAAACGAATGCAATGTTTGTAAAATGTATCATATAGAGGTCAAATACCTCACGATGAAATCAAATATTATGAATCGTTTATAATGTATATGAATGGGTCCTTTCAGTTGGTATCAGAGCGGTGGTCTTAGCGAACCAGGTCTTGCATTAGTGTGTCTAACTGATAGTTGTTTAGATGCATTAGTGGGTCTGGACTTCGACCGTGTCTGCATGTCAAAAGTTTTGCTTATCATTTAGTGTCGAAAATTATTTGCTTATCATCCATAAAGTCTAGACACGTCTTACTACCTCTATTGCATAGACAGTGTATTGATAAATTCATATCTTAGCGTATCTATTATTGATACCTTTGCCTGACAGCTTCCGTAGATTCCTCCGTAGTTTATTGGATTTTAGTAGTATATATGCATATGTAAATTATGTATTGCAGGGTACTAATCTACATCCTATAATCTATTTCTTATCAAAAATGCTTCATCTTATCGTACGAGATGAATCCCTCAACCAATTCGTGTCCCTCATATTTCGATAGCTATTTTGGTAGTTATTCCGACAGCTATTCCAACATGGATATTCACCTAAGCTCCGAAAGCAGTATAACCAGAATGGATCAACCAATCAGTCATCCCCAATTCATCTGATGGGTTCGTAGTCGACTTAACCGATGGAGAAAGTGTCGCTTCTGCCCACTCTCCATTTTTTGTCCATAATCATAGGTTAAAGCATCGCTCTTGAGACAGGAGCGCCGTTCTTGGAATCTAAAAGCGCCGATTCTAGGTTAAAAGCACCGCTTTTATATCTGATGCAGTTTTTGCAGTTTTGAAATCAATTTTAACTCATTCAAAAGCTATTTTTTGCGGTTTTTCCAATTTACCCAAATGCATGAAATGCAACTACATGCAAATGCAACCCATTTAAACACAATATCATACAAGTCTATATGAAATGCAATCCTAAATGCACAAATATACACAAACGTGATTGTTTTGATCACGGGTCTATCACTTGACTCGTTTTAGCGCAAAGGTGCTATTTTGGGTAGAGCTTAATGTCATCAAGCTCAATAGCATTGATGTCATCCCTATAAACCTTCTATCTATGACCGTTTACCTTGAAAGTATTTCCATTCCCATATAACTCCACATAACCCGTTGGATAAGCCCTCTTAACAATGTATGGACCGACCCGTCCATCTAGATTTCAACTTATCGGGTGAGAACTTAAAGCTGGAGTTGAAAACTAAGACCTTATCATTTGGGTGAAATTCGTTAGGGCCTTTGAGTCGGGCATCGTGCCAACGCTTAGTTTTCTCTTTGTATGCCAAAGAGTTATCGTATGTGATGTGTGCGAGGTGTAGTATGTGTGACGACCCGAGAATTTTCGACCAAATTTAAACTTAATCTTTATATGATTCCGACACGATAAGCAAAGTTTGTAATGTTGAGTCTCGAAAATTTTGAAATTTATATTCATGTAATCAATTTCCCTTTGACCATGCTCGACGAATCACGAACATATGATTGTAAGTAAATATGTATATATAGGTATATATAAATATAAAATAAATATATGTACAATGATTTGGAATTATAGAATGCATCTGAATTAAATAAGTATAATAATATAATTAAGTTATTACTAAAATGAATCTATATATATAAAAATATATGATTTCCGTACATAATTATTATAGGTACAATGAATAAGAAATTAATACTCAATAAAAGTTACTACATAATGGATATTATATAACTATATTACATAATCAATAAAATGTAATATCAATATATTAAATTTAATTATAAGTTGTTATAATGATATTATTATTACTTTATCATTTTCTGATTAGTAGTATTATTTTGTGATTAGTATTATTAACATTATTATTATTAATTCTATTATTATTATCATTAAATTTTTTTTTATACATTAATGTATTATTATTATTATTATTATTATTAATCATTAATGTTAATTAATTAAATAATGGAACATACAATCTGAATCAACTTTTCATCACGAGCAAATTCTATTTTCTTTCTTCAATATTCGTTTCTGTCTGCTAACATCCAAATAATTGACCACTTTATCATTCTCAAACAAAATCAGTTAGAGGCCTTAATCAACTTTTTTATTTATTATTTATTTTATGTACGAACGAATTTTCTTCTGTCCACCTAATTATCACAAGCAAACAACACCACTCTTTCATGTGGACTATGTATTATGTTTAATATTGATCAAACCATCTTGCTTGTTTCTTCTTCCACCACCTTTCACAACAAAACCCACACAAACACATTGATGATAATTGTTATTACGGTTGCAGTCTTCATTCACCACACACCGCCACTAGATAACCATCTTTTTAAACACCCTTGATTAGAGCTAATACTCATGTTCATTAACTGCGGCGTGTTTTCTTCCTCTTCTGTTTCTATTTTAGTAGTAAACCACTATCAACCAACCCTAACCATCTTTCATTCCGGTTTAAAATAAAACAAGATCATCACCAACACCCATTCAATCACCATCTCTTCTTTCAATCGACACAAAACAAAGGTAAGAAAGAATTGCTACCCATGCTCATTGCTTTATCTGTTCCTTTCAACCCAGACCAAAACAAACACCATAGTCGCCACCATTCTTAATTGCTATTGCTACGCTGCACTATCATTCGGTTTCTTTTGTTGTATCCGTTGAGCTGTTTCTATTTCTTGATTCAAACGGTCCACCAACACCATAACTCAACCATCACCGAAACCCTTAATGCCGACCCACTTCTATTTTGATTAAGCCGAACACCACCATTCATAAATTCTCTCTCTCTTCTCTCTCTCTCTCTCTTCTCTCTCTCTCTCTCTCTCCTTCTTTTCTTTGTTCTCTCCTTCATGAAACAAATCAAACCACCTTCCTTCTTGAATTCCTGGTTCGTGAAACCCACTTCACTTTCTCCTTCCTTTTTGTGATAAACCGTGAACCACCTTTGAACACCAAACACAATCACAAACTCACCACCACTTGCTCGATATAAACCCAGCCCGAACGTCCTTAATTAATGTTGCAGCATCTGTGATTCTGTCTCATGCTTTACTGACCAACCGTCACCATAAAATCACCACTATCATCGCCACCCTCAATTACTATCGATAGTTCTATTGTTTTCAGTCAAAACACCACCAAACCACCTTCACTTTCTTTGGATTTGGGTTCATGTCTTCGTGTTTCTGTTACGGTCCACAACCCACCACACTTGATAACCTAAAAGCAACCTAAACCGCTATTTTTTTCTGCCTCTCTTCTATAGTTCGATACCATTTCTGTCTTTATGTTTTGGTTGATCGATACAGCTGCAAATTGCTGATATCATGCTGCTATAACCATGACCCAATACGCCTCACATCCTTGTTCTTTGGTTCGAAAACCCAACAAACCACCATCAATGAACCTGTTGCAATACACTTCTTGTTTCTGTGAGAGATGATGTTGCACGAATGAAAGTGTTGATGATGAAATGAAAAGCATTTAAATGGACTGTGATCCTTTTCTGTTTCGTTAAGACAACTGCAACCAAATAAGATAATAAGGAATGATGATAATTGCATGTTCCTTTTCTTTTCCTCTTGGTGGTCGACAAAACAAGTAACCCACTTGTCCACTTGATTATTAAAAGTAAAAGAGGGATGGAAGGAAAGATGGTATCCAACCACAGCATGCTCCGTTTTTATTTATTTATTTGTGCAATGGAGCTATACGGGATTTTTTTTTACTTGTTTATTTTCATTGGTTGGTCGACAAAAAAAAAAAAAAGAATTTAAAGTGAAACCAATTGCAAGTAACATGATTAGGATAGTCACTATATTACTCCATTTATTTTATTTTTTCATTAATGGGATGATACAGTTTGATGGGGTCAGTGCAAGAACACAAATTTTTGGTGGAGAATTAGTATATCGATGCTGTACATAAAATACCATGTTGGGCCTTATACATTTAGTGATGTTAGGCTAAGATCCAATTAATTATTTGGGCTGAGGTTTTACAAATTTCAGTTGGACCGAGGATCCAGCTAAGTTGTTCTGATGGGCTGCCTTGTCGTATAACACACATACACCTTATATGGAACGTTTATTTTTTTTTTTCTCTGTTATGAATCTAAATGATGATAAATGATGATCATGATGATACATGATCATGATAAAGATGATATGTGATTAGGATGTACGATGGGTGATAATGATAATGAAGATCGTACGATGATATCGTATGATTCATTAGGATGATAATTATGATTTGAAGATGATAATGTTATAATAATAATAATAATAGTCCCATGGTGATGATGTTATATGACGATTAGATAATGATAAGTCGATGGGATTAGACGATTCAGTGAAGGAAATGGTTTGATGATGAATGGTGATTAGAAAAATGGATTAGCTTGAATGGTTAAAGGAGTTGTCGGGTTAGCGGGACGTCGCGGGTTCAAACCCGGACTTGGGCATTTGTTTTAGGACTACTTCTTTGAGGTAGTTTACTTATTACTCATTTTTATTATTATTATTATCATTTTTAATGTAAGTGGTATTATTATTGAAGCTAAATTTTTTATAAAAATTACCATTTTTATTATTAGAACTATCATTATTATTATTATTAGAATTATCATTATTTTTATCATTATTATTTTTATTATCATTTTTATTATGTCTAACACTAATATTATTATTTTTATCATTATTATTATTAGTTTTATTTATATATCAAATAAAGATTTTCTATATAAAAATATATTATTTACATAAAACATATCTATATTAATATGTTTGTAATAAATATTAATTATCTAGTTAATGTATATAAAAATAAATATAGTTAATTTAGTTATTAATGAAATGTACAAGTTACTAAAATAACAATTAATAATAATACCTAAATTTGTTCGATTACCATTATATATGTTAATATACATATAAATGATATAGGTTCGTGAATCCAAGGCCAACCTTGCATTGTTCAGTTTCGTCATATGTATTTTTACTACAAAATACAGTATTGTGAGTTTCATTTACCTTTTTACCCTTTATATTTTTGGGCTGAGAATACATGCGCAACTTTTATAACTGTTTTACGAAATAGACACAAGTACTCGAAATTACGTTCTATGGTTGAATGATCAAAACTGAATATGCCCCTTTTTAGTCTGGTAATCTAAGAATTAGGGAACAGACACCCTAATTGACGCGAAACCTAAAGATAGATCTATCGGGCCCAACAAGCCCCATCCAAAGTACCGGATGCTTTAGTACTTCGAAATTTATATCATGTCCGATGGAGGATCCCGGAATGATGGGGATATTCTTATATGCATATTGTGAATGTCGGTTACCAGGTGTTCAATCCATATGAATGATTATTTTTGTCTCTATGCATGGGACGTATATTTATGAGAAATGAAAATCTTGTGGTCTATTAAAATGGTGGAAATGATTATTTATGTTAAACTAATGAACTCACCAACCTTATGGTTGACACTTTAAAGCATGTTTATTCTCAGGTATGAAAGAAATCTTCCGCTGTGCATTTGCTCACTTTAAAGATATTATTTGGAGTCATTTATGGCATATTTCAAAAGACGTTGCAATCGAGTCATTGAGTTCATCAAGATTATTAGTAATCAATTATAGTTGGATATATTATGAAATAGTGTGCCTGCTGTCAACTTTCGATGTAATGAAAGTTTGTCTTTTCAAAAACGAATGCAATGTTTGTAAAATGTATCATATAGGGGTCAAGTACCTCGCGATGTAATCAACTGTTGTGAATCGTTTATAATCGATATAGACTTCGTCCTGACGGATTAGGACGGGTCTTTACAGTTGGTATCAGAGCGGTGGTCTTAGCGAACCAGGTCTTGCATTAGTGTGTCTAACTGATAGATGTTTAGATGCATTAGTGGGTCTGGACTTCGACCGTGTCTGCATGTCAAAAGTTTTGCTTATCATTTAGTGTCGAAAATTAATTGCTTACCATCCTTAAAGTATAGACATGTCTTACTTCCTCTATTGCTTAGACAGTGTATAGATAAATTCATATCTTAGCGTATCTACTATTGTTATCCTTGCCTGACAGCTTCCGTAGATTTCTCCGTAACTTATGGGATTTTAGTATTATATATGCATATGTAAATTATGTATTGCAGGGTACTAATCTACATCTTATAATCTATTTCTTATCGAAATTCCTTCATCTGATCGTACGAGATGAATCCCTCAACCAGTTCGAGTCCCTCGGATTCCGATAGCTATTCTGATAGTTATTCCGACAGCTATTCCGACCTAGAGTTTCACTCGAGCTCCGAAAGCAGTGTCACCGAAATGAATCAACCAATCAGCCATCCCCAATTCATCTGATGGTTTCGTAGTCGACTAAGTTAATGGAGACGAGAAGAAGGCGATCCTTTCCACTCACCAACCTGCACTCTTGATGAAGAACCTGAAGCACTTACTGGCGAACCTGTTCGTAACACCATTTTTTCTCTCATTTCCAGAGTATCTCACCACGACTATATCACAAGTCAGATTCAAAACCTTATTCATTCGCTCGATCATACCGACAATCATCCCGAAATAATGGAAGAAGTCAACAAGCTTCGCGCCCGAGTTGTAGCCTTGGAGAATATGGTGCAAAACTTACCAGCTTCAGCAACATCACAGGCACCAACGGTACCAGCAGTAACAACACCAGTACCATCAACAATCCATGCCTCAACATCTCATTCTGTACCTCGAGTATGATCATTGTTCTACGCATCGTTCTACATCAATTACGTTCGTTCCTCATGGCAATTATGTAATCTCTAATGTTTTAGAGATTATGTACTCTAGGTCTAACGATAAATCAAATGAGATTAATATCATATTGACTCATTAAATTCATGATTACATCTGAGGAAAATATATATGTATATATATGTTTTCATAAAGATTGTAATTAAAAATTATTTTGTACAAACTGTTAATCGTGAAAATATTTTAACGGGTAGGTATTACCCGAGGAATATCTAAATTTCACATTAATAAGTTACATTGTACGTTCTTCGAATCTGTTTCAACATTCATATACTATCCTACTTACATCCACCGATATACAAATCCGTTCACCACAGAATAACCATATTCATCCAATTTCATATTTGGATTTTGATTTATCAGAATCCAACAATTGGCATAATGAAGAAAACATTTGAAAAAATAAAATTTGTTAGAAACAAACAAATTAACTATGAGGAATTTTGTTAAAAATCCACGCTAACTGTTCCTAGCTAACTGATTATATTTTATTTATCACAATTTAATTATCGCAATTTTATTTATTGTCATTTAATTTCTGTATTTATTTTACGCACTTTATATATCGGGACACGTATACAAGGTTTTGACATATCATATCGACGCATCTATATATATTATTTGGAATCACCATAGACACTCTATATGAAGTAATGATCGAGTTCTCTATACAGGGTTGAGGTTGATTCTACAATTATATATATAGTTTGAGTTGTGATCGAATCTGAGACATGTATACGGGTCACGATACGTATTAATTAATTTGAATATTATATATTAAACTATATATGAATTATTGGACTGTCAACTGTGGACTATCGACTGTGGACTAATAATATTGGATAATTAAAATGAATTAAAATATTGATTATAACATATGAAAGTAAACAATTCTTCAAGTTTGCCACTTGATTTCATCTTAAACCTCATTTGTATCTTGACGATTACAATCTGCGTTCAAACCTTTCATGATTTTTGAAAACATCTCAATCGAGAGGATGGACCAACCACACTTCATCTACGGAAGAAAAGATTTATGCATATAGTTATGCACATGAAAACACTCAGAACCTGAGTAAACATTTAACATGTATCTGTGCTAGCTCCTTTGACGATATTACCGAAAATAACTTTACAATTCCTTTCCAAATTAGCCAATTTTGTCACAGCTCCAGCAAGTCAACTTCGAGTTTTTGTTCGAAACAACCTTATTATAACCTTGATATATACGTTGTATTTTCGCCTTCGTCACCGGGGAACTGTTTAAATTCCACCACATTAACAGTAAACGTACCAGCAACTTCATTACTCTTTGGCGAAAGTAACTTCGATAAATCACTATATTTATTCATTAATACCCTATCATATACTCTTCCACGTTCTGTAACGATAATTGCCATACCAATTACCGGGAATCAGCAATCAGTATTTTGAATCTCGCAACGTTTCCACATCAACAGTTATATGTATCCATATAACATTTATTTTTTAGAAATATGATCTTTTAGTCTGAAATTCTGAAAAGCACACAGTCTGCGAATTAATGCTCTGAATTTTGAAAAGTTGAATGAAGCAACAAAAATGTAAATGACCTTAACAGTCAAAAGTTTGACGATAAAGAATAGTATGTTGGCAAGCTCAGAAATGTTGGAACTGGAAAACGGATTGAGCTAACCACGAAGGAGTCTCTGAACAAATCACAAGAACTAAACTTGTACATTAAGAATCCTGATGATTCTGTTTCTGATGAAATCTTTAGTGAATACCTTGCTTCTGATTCCAAACTCTTGTGGACAAACTTTCTTCACCATCCTTCGATATTAGAAATTCCAAGATATCATCGTATCTTTCAATATAAATATCCTCCATATTTCTGAAGATATTTTCATAACTATTTTTATCTGAAATCATTAATCTCTTCGTACCATCAGTGTTACATCATATAGAAACTGTTAGTTTCTATATTCTGTAAACTTTCAAGCTTAAAATATGAATGTTATTGAGGTAATGTTGGGAACTGATGCATGAGTTAATATAATATAATGACACTTGATCAACGTGATTATATTAAGTAAGTCATGCTGAGTTTCTAATGAAGCGTGATGATTCACAGACCATAACGTCATCATGTGCCATGTTACACGAATCTTACGTTCTGTCTAATCTATAAACATATCAAGAACATATTTTTCTTGATAGTCCTATCTTTCCTTGAATTCTGGTAATTTGACAAGTCAAATTGTGCTATTACTGTAGTGACCCGAACTTTTCCATGTTTATATATATTAATTGAGATTGATATTTACATGATTAAATGTTTCCAACATGTTAAGCAATCAAACTTGTTAAGACTTGATTAATTGAAATATGTTTCATATAGACAATTGACCACCCAAGTTGACCGGCGATTCACGAACGTTAAAACTTGTAAAAACGACATGACGATATATATATGGATATACATATGGTTAACATGAGATTATGATAAGTAAGTATCTCCATAAGTATATTAACAATGAGTTATATACATATAAACAAGACTACTAACTTAAGGATTTCGAAACGAGACATATATGTAACGATTATCGTTGTAATGACATTTAAATGTATATATATCATATTAAGATATATTAATATATCATAATATTATGATAATATAATAATTTAACATCTCATTAGATATAATAAACAATGGGTTAACAACATTAATTGAGATCGTTAACTTAAAGGTTTCAAAACAACACTTACATGTAACGACTAACGATGACTTAATGACTCAGTTAAAATGTATATACATGTAGTGTATTTAGATGTATTAAAATACTTTTGGAAGACTTCAAGACATATATCAAAACACTCATACTTAACGAAAATGGTTACAGTTATTTCCCATTCTTTTCTTTCATCAAGAATTCTAGTCGTATTCTTACCAGTATTATACACAGCTTCAAAACGTACATACTATGGGTATATACCAATAGGAACTAGCATGGGATTCTACTCTTGATTATGTCATGTATGACTAATCAATTTTAACTTCTACCATGAGCTAGTCAACTAACTAGAACTCCTTTTAACCCCACTCACCACTCACCAATTACCACTCATCATTCACTCCATTTCACTTCCAATTCTCTTTCTAATTCTCTCTCAACACACACACACACACTATTATGAACGTATTTTTCCAGTAGTTAATCATCATCTTCATCAAAAATCACTTCAAGAATCAAGCTATAATCATCATAGGAAGAACACTTCAAGAACACTTCAAAATTCCCTTCAAGTTTACTAATTTACTTCCAAGCTTTCTAATCCATTCCAAGTAATCATCTAAGATCAAGAAACCTTTGTTATATACAGTAGGTTATCTTTCTTATTCAAGGTATTATTCATATTCAAACTTTGATTCAATTTCTGTAACTATAAACTATCTTAATTCGAGTAAAAATCTTACTTGAACTTGTTTTTGTGTCATGATCCTACTACAAGAACTTTCAAGCCATCCAAGATCCTTTGAAGCTAGATCATTTCTTGTCACTTCTAGTAGGTTTACCTACTAAACTTGAGGTTGTAATGATGTTCATAACATCATTCGATTCATATATATAAAACTATCTTATTCGAAGGTTTAAACTCGTAATCACTAGAACATAGTTTAGTTAATTCTAAACTTGTTCGCAAACAAAAGTTAATCCTTCTAACTTGACTTTTAAAATTAAATAAACACATGTTCTATATCTATATGATATGCTAACTTAATGATTTAAAACCTGGAAACACGAAAAACACCGTAAAACCGGATTTATGCCGTCGTAGTAACACCGCGGGCTGTTTTGGGTTAGTTAATTAAAAACTATGATAAACTTTGATTTAAAAGTTGTTATTCTGAGAAAATGATTTTTATTATGAACATGAAACTATATCCAAAAATTATGGTTAAACTCAAAGTGGAAGTATGTTTTCTAAAATGTTCATCTAGACGTCGTTCTTTCGACTGAAATGACTACCTTTACAAAAACGACTTGTAACTTATTTTCCGACTATAAACCTATACTTTTTCTGTTTAGATTCATAAAATAGAGTTCAATATGAAACCATAGCAATTTGATTCACTCAAAACGGATTTAAAATGAAGATGTTATGGGTAAAACAAGATTGGATAATTTTTCTCATTTTAGCTACGTGAAAATTGGTAACAAATCTATTCCAACCATAACTTAATCAACTTGTATTGTATATTATGTAATCTTGAGATACCATAGACACGTATACAATGTTTCGACCTATCATGTCGACACATCTATATATATTTCGGAACAACCAAAGACACTCTATATGTGAATGTTGGAGTTAGCTATACAGGGTTGAGGTTGATTCCAAAATATATATAGTTTGAGTTGTGATCAATACTGAGATACGTATACACTGGGTCGTGGATTGATTCAAGATAATATTTATCGATTTATTTCTGTACATCTAACTGTGGACAACTAGTTGTAGGTTATTAACGAGGACAGCTGACTTAATAAACTTAAAACATCAAAATATATTAAAAGTGTTGTAAATATATTTTGAACATACTTTGATATATATGTATATATTGTTATAGGTTCGTGAATCAACCAGTGGCCAAGTCTTACTTCCCGACGAAGTAAAAATCTGTAAAAGTGAGTTATAGTCCCACTTTTAAAATCTAATATTTTTGGGATGAGAATACATGCAGGTTTTATAAATGATTTACAAAATAGACACAAGTACGTGAAACTACATTCTATGGTTGAATTATCGAAATCGAATATGCCCCTTTTTATTAAGTCTGGTAATCTAAGAATTAGGGAACAGACACCCTAATTGACACGAATCCTAAAGATAGATCTATCGGGCCCAACAAGCCCCATCCAAAGTACCGGATGCTTTAGTACTTCGAAATTTATATCATATCCGAAGGGTGTCCCGGAATGATGGGGATATTCTTATATATGCATCTTGTTAATGTCGGTTACCAGGTGTTCACCATATGAATGATTTTTATCTCTATGTATGGGATATGTATTGAAATATGAAATTTTGTGGTCTATTATTATGATTTGATATATATAGGTTAAACCTATGACTCACCAACATTTTTGTTGACGTTTAAAGCATGTTTATTCTCAGGAGAATATTAAGAGCTTCCGCTGTTGCATACTAAAATAAGGACAAGATTTGGAGTCCATGTTTGTATGATATTGTGTAAAAACTGCATTCAAGAAACTGATTTCGATGTAACATATTTGTATTGTAAACCATTATGTAATGGTCGTGTGTAAACAGGATATTTTAGATTATCATTATTTGATAATCTACGTAAAGCTTTTTAAACCTTTATTTATGAAATAAAGGTTATGGTTTGTTTTAAAAATAAATGCAGTCTTTGAAAAACGTCTCATATAGAGGTCAAAACCTCGCAACGAAATCAATTAATATGGAACGTTTTTAATCAATAAGAACGGGACATTTCAGTTGGTATCAGAGCGTTGGTCTTAGAGAACCAGAATTTTGCATTAGTGTGTCTTATCGAGTTTGTTAGGATGCATTAGTGAGTCTGGACTTCGACCGTGTTTACTTGAAAAATGATTGCTTAACAAATTTTGTTGGAAACTATATATTTTTAACATGTGAATATTATGTGATATATTAATCTCTTAACGCGTTTGATATTATGTGATTGATGTCTACCTCTAGAACAAGTCCCATTGACTCACCTAATAATAATGAAGAGTCAAATGTAAATTGGAATGATTCGTGGACTGATTCACAAGTTCCCGAAGAGGAACCGGAAGAAGAGTCGGAACAAGAAGAAGAATCGGAACCGGAAGAAGAATCGGAACCGGATGAAGAAATAGAACCGGTGGGGGAAATAATAAAACGGTTAAGTAAAAGAAAATCCTCAACCAACCGACCAAGGTTAATTATGGTCAATGGTGTTTCCGCTAAGGAAGCAAAATATTGGGAGGATTACCAATTCTCCGATGAATCGGATTCTGACGAGAATTCCGATGATGTTATAGAAATTACCCCAACTGAATTTAAAAAGGCAAAAGAAAATAATAAGGGAAAGGGCATAAAAATAGAGAAATCTAATTCCAACCCCGATGAACTTTATATGTATCGTCAACCCCCGAAGTCCTTAAGTTGTAACAATGACCCGGGAACCTCTAAACCACCAGGTTTTTCTAAACCAATGTGGAAAACGACGGCTCGTATTAGGGGAACATCATATATCCCTAGAAACTTGGCAAAACGAACCAAAACCGAAGAAGAAGAAACAAGCGAGTCGGAATAAGATAGTTGTATTCGTGTGGTGTAATATATGTAATATAGTGTGCTTATGCTTTATGATATATGTAAAAATTGCTTGTATTAATAAGTATTTTTTTTTTATGAATCTAACTCTTGTCTATTTTACAGTATAAAAACACAAAATGGATAGACAACCCAATATTTTAAGAGACCTACCCGGAGACATGATTGATGAAATCTTGCCTAGAGTCGGTCAGAATTCTTCGGCACAACTATTTAAGGCGAGATCAGTTTGTAAGACATTCGAAGAACGTTCCAAGAATGCCTTGGTTTATAAAAGGCTTTCGTTCGAAAGATGGGGGATATCACATTGGGAAATCCATAAGTTACGATGTGTTTACTTTGACGCATATATTGCGGGGAACCCAAATGCTATTTTACGCAATGGGTTAAGAAATTATTTTGACTTAATATATCCGAATATTGGACTTCGTGATTTAGAAAAAGCGGCTAACATGCAACATAAAGAAGCATGTTATGCTTACGGATTAGTAATGTTCGCTTCTCACCAAAGTGAGAACAAGAACATCGGCCTACAACTATTAAACAAAACGTTCCCACAAGTGACGGAGTCGGTAATTGGGGTAAGAAATGAGGTTTTTAGATTGTTACGGGACTGTTGGACATTACGTAACCCTCGTCCCTTTGACGATGTTACAACACGCTGTCTTATCAACGGCCATAACGGTTATGTTCCACAAGACCAAGGATGGGAAGTAGTCCTAGTAAAACCAGAATGCATGACTTGTTTCTGGACGTATGAATTACGTGTCTTTATTGCCTTTGCTGAACGACTTGTGTACTAGCTAGAATTATCTTCACAACCATCTTGTATCAAATTTATTGTGTGCTATATTTCATGCTATATGTAAAATAAGCGGTATTGTAAGTTTGTAAAATATTGTGTAAAAGTTTGAACGCGAAATATTATTATAATCAGTTTTTCATATAGAATTGTAGTAGTTGAATTGTATATTAGCTAATAAGTATGAACTTAACGGGTAGGTACTACCCGAATTTAAACTTTTAAAATGCTAATATGAAGAAAAAGCTTTTATAAATGAGTTCATATTATGCTACGAAATACTATTAACTACTCTTAATATTCTGTATGATTAACTTGTTCCATTTGACTATTTTGAAGGAAATGGCACCGACTACTCGACACACCGTGAATATGAATGAAGAGGAATTCCGTACTTTTCTAGCTTCAAACATAGCCGCAGTACAGGCTGCACTACATACTAACAATAACCTTGGATCTAGCAGTACAGGAAATCGTGTAGGATGCACCTACAAAGAATTCACTGCCTGCAAACCTTTGGAATTTGATGGAACCGAAGGACCGATCGGATTGAAACGGTGGACCGAGAAGGTCGAATCGGTGTTTTCCATAAGTAAGTGTACTGAAGAGGACAAAGTAAAGTACGCTACGCATACCTTCACAGGTTCTGCATTAATATGGTGGAATACCTATCTAGAGCAAGTGGGACAAGACGATGCGTACGCACTACCGTGGTCAGCATTCAAGCACTTGATGAACGAGAAGTACCGTCCCAGAACCGAGGTCAATAAGCTCAAGACAGAACTTAGAGGGTTACGAACCCAAGGATTTGATATTACCACGTACGAAAGACGATTCACAGAATTGTGCCTATTGTGTCCGGGAGCATTCGAAGATGAGGAAGAGAAGATCGACGCGTTTGTGAAAGGATTACCGGAAAGAATCCAAGAAGATATAAGTTCACACGAGCCCGTCTCCATACAACAGGCATGTAGAATGGCTCACAAGCTAGTGAACCAGATTGAAGAAAGAATTAAAGAACAGACTACTGAAGAGGCCAATGTGAAGCAAGTCAAAAGAAAGTGGGAGGAAAACGGTGATAAGAATCACCAATACAACAACAACAGCAATTACAACAATAATCGCAACAATTATCCCAACAATCGCAACTACAACAAATGGCCCAACAACAACAACAACAACAACAACAACAACAACAACAACAACAACAGCAACTACAACAATCATCCCAACAACAATAATAACCGCAACAACAACAACAATCAGAAGCAGCTATGCCAAAGGTGTGAAAAGTATCACTCGGGGTTCTGCACCAAATTTTGCAACAAGTGTAAAAGAAATGGTCATTGCGCGGCAAAGTGTGAGGTCTACGGACCAGGGGTTAATAGAACGAAAGGAACAAATGGTGTCGGAACGAGTATTGGCGGAGCAAGTAGTGTCGGAGCAAGTTATGCCAATGTAGTTTGTTATAAATGTGGAAAACAGGGCCACATTATTAGAAATTGCCCGAATCAGGAGAACATGAATGGACAAGGCCGCGGAAGAGTTTTCAATATTAATGCGGCAGAGGCACAGGAAGACCCGGAGCTTGTTACGGGTACGTTTCTTATTGACAATAAATCTGCTTACGTTTTATTTGATTCGGGTGTGGATAGAAGCTATATGAGTAGAGATTTTTGTGCTAAATTAAGTTGTCCATTGACGCCTTTGGATAGTAAATTTTTACTCGAATTAGCAAATGGTAAATTAATTTCAGCAAATAATATATGTCGGAATCGAGAAATTAAACTGGTTAGCGAAACATTTAAGATTGATTTGATACCAGTAGAGTTAGGGAGTTTTGATGTGATAATCGGTATGGGCTGGTTGAAAGAAGTGAAAGCAGAGATCGTTTGTTACAAAAATGCAATTCGCATTATACGAGAAAAAGGAAAACCCTTAATGGTGTACGGAGAAAAGGGCAACACGAAGCTACATCTTATTAGTAATTTGAAGGCACAAAAACTAATAAGAAAAGGTTGCTATGTTGTTCTAGCACACGTCGAGAAAGTACAAACTGAAGAAAAGAGCATCAATGATGTTCCCATTGCAAAAGAATTTCCCGATGTATTTCCGAAAGAATTACCGGGATTACCCCCACATCAATCCGTTGAATTTCAAATAGATCTTGTACTAGGAGCTGCACCAATAGCTCGTGCTCCTTACAGACTCGCACCCAGCGAGATGAAAGAACTACAAAGCCAATTACAAGAACTTTTAGAGCGTGGTTTCATTTGACCAAGCACATCACCGTGGGGAGCTCCTGTTTTGTTTGTCAAGAAGAAAGATGGTACATTCAGGTTGTGTATCGACTACCGAGAGTTGAACAAACTTACCATCAAGAACCGCTACCCACTACCG
The DNA here is from genome assembly GCF_046630445.1 of Rutidosis leptorrhynchoides. Classification (NCBI taxonomy): domain Eukaryota; kingdom Viridiplantae; phylum Streptophyta; class Magnoliopsida; order Asterales; family Asteraceae; genus Rutidosis; species Rutidosis leptorrhynchoides. The sequence goes on along the minus strand of NC_092338.1, from coordinate 298,198,561 downwards.
AGAATCGATGACTTATTTGATCAACTACAAGGCTCGTCTGTTTATTCAAAGATTGACTTACGTTCCGGGTATCATCAAATGCGGGTGAAAGAAGATGATATTTCAAAGACTGCTTTTAGAACACGTTACGGTCATTACGAGTTTATGGTCATGCCATTTGGTTTAACTAATGCACCAGCTGTGTTCATGGACCTTATGAACCGAGTGTGTGGACCATACCTTGACAAGTTTTTCATTGTTTTCATTGATGACATACTTATTTACTCAAAGAATGACCAAGAACACGGTGAACATTTGAGAAAGGTGTTAGAAGTATTGAGGAAGGAAGAATTGTACGCTAAGTTTTCAAAGTGTGCATTTTGGTTGGAAGAAGTTCAATTCCTCGATCACATAGTGAACAAAGAAGGTATTAAGGTGGATCCGGCAAAGATAGAAACTGTTGAAAAGTGGGAAACCCCGAAAACTCTGAAACACATACGCCAGTTTTTAGGACTAGCTGGTTACTACAGAAGGTTCATCCAAGACTTTTCCAGAATAGCAAAACCCTTGACTGCATTAACGCATAAAGGGAATAAATTTGAATGGAAGGATGAACAAGAGAAAGCGTTTCAGTTATTGAAGAAAAAGCTAATTACGGCACCTATATTGTCATTGCCTGAAGGGAATGATGATTTTGTGATTTATTGTGATGCATCAAAGCAAGGTCTCGGTTGTGTATTAATGCAACGAACGAAGGTGATTGCTTATGCGTCTAGACAATTGAAGATTCACGAGCAAAATTATACAACGCATGATTTGGAATTAGGCGCGGTTGTTTTTGCATTAAAGACTTGGAGGCACTACTTATATGGGGTCAAAAGTATTATATATACCGACCACAAAAGTCTTCAACACATATTTAATCAGAAACAACTGAATATGAGGCAGCGTAGGTGGATTGAATTGTTGAATGATTACGACTTTGAGATTCGTAACCACCCGGGGAAGGCAAATGTGGTAGCCGATGCCTTGGCAGGAAGGACAGAGAACCCATTCGAGTAAAATCTATGAATATAATGATTCATAATAACCTTACTACTCAAATAAAGGAGGCGCAACAAGGAGTTTTAAAAGAAGGAAATTTAAAGGATGAAATACCCAAAGGATCGGAGCAGCATCTTAATATTCGGGAAGACGGAACCCGGTATAGGGCTGAAAGGATTTGGGTACCAAAATTTGGAGATATGAGAGAAATGGTACTTAGAGAAGCTCATAAAACCAGATACTCAATACATCCTGGAACGGGGAAGATGTACAAGGATCTCAAGAAACATTTTTGGTGGCCGGGTATGAAAGCCGATGTTGCTAAATACGTAGGAGAATGTTTAACGTGTTCTAAGGTCAAAGCTGAGCATCAGAAACCATCAGGTCTACTTCAACAACCCAAAATCCCAGAATGGAAATGGGAAAACATTACCATGGATTTCATCACTAAATTGCCAAGGACTGCAAGTGGTTTTGATACTATTTGGGTAATAGTTGATCGTCTCACCAAATCAGCACACTTCCTGCCAATAAGAGAAGATGACAAGATGGAGAAGTTAGCACGACTGTATTTGAAGGAAGTCGTCTCCAGACATGGAATACCAATCTCTATTATCTCTGATAGGGATGGCAGATTTATTTCAAGATTCTGGCAGACATTACAGCAAGCATTAGGAACTCGTCTAGACATGAGTACTGCCTATCATCCACAAACTGATGGGCAGAGCGAAAGGATGATACAAACGCTTGAAGACATGCTACGAGCATGTGTTATTGATTTCGGAAACAGCTACCATTCAAGCAGAATTTTCCTACAACAACAGCTACCATTCAAGCATTGAGATGGCGCCGTTTGAAGCACTTTATGGTAGAAAGTGCAGGTCTCCGATTTGTTGGAGTGAAGTGGGGGATAGACAGATTACGGGTCCGGAGATTATACAAGAAACTACCGAGAAGATCATCCAAATTCAACAACGGTTGAAAACCGCCCAAAGTCGACAAAAGAGCTACGCTGACATTAAAAGAAAAGATATAGAATTTGAAATTGGAGAGATGGTCATTGATAATGCTAAAAACGAACATATATTTCATAGCATTATTCCTCAAGAAAGACAAGCTTTTAGTTGCAATTGTTCTATTTACAAGTGATATTCGTTTAAATAATAAAAGGTGAAGACAAAAGACAGATTCGACGAATTGAAGACGCAAACGACCAAAAAGCTCAAAAGTACAAAAGACAATCAAAGAGGTTCCAATTATTGATAAGAAACGTCTCGAAATTACAAGAGTACAAGATTCAAAACGCAAAATACAAAATATAAAATTGTACGCAAGGACGTTCGAAAATCCGGAACCGGGACCAGAGTCAACTCTTAACGCTCGACGCAACGGACTAAAAATTACAAGTTAACTATGCATATAAATATAATATAATATATAATTAATTATATTAATTATATATATATTATATATATATATTATAAAACCGTCGGCAGAGAAACTCCAAGGGTGTGAGCTGTAAATACATTCTCCGCGACTCGCGGAGTTTGAAGAGGATTTTGCCGCGAGTCGCGGAGCCCCAAAAATCAACTCTGGCTATAAAGCAAACCGAATTCTGATCATTTTTCATATTCTATTTCTCTCATCTCTCTATCTATACGATATATATATATATATATATAATTTATATTTTAATTTTAATTTTAATTATAATTCTAATAATAAGGGTATGTTAGCGAATGTTGTAAGGGTGTAAGTCGAAATTCTATCCGTGTAACGCTACGCTATTTTTAATCATTGTAAGTTATGTTCAACCTTTTTATATTAATGTCTCGTAGCTAAGTTATTATTATGCTTATTTAAAACGAAGTAATCATGATGTTGGGCTAATTACTAAAATTGGGTAATTGGGCTTTGTACCATAATTGGGGTTTGGACAAAAGAACGACACTTGTGGAAATTAGACTATGGGCTATTAATGGGCTTTATATTTGTTTAACTAAATGAAAGTTTGTTAATGTTAATATAAAGATTTACAATTGGGCGTCCTTATAAATTACCATATACACTCGATCGGACACGATGGGCGGGGTATTTATATGTACGAATAATCGTTCATTTAACCGGACACGGGAATGGATTAATAGCCACTAGAATAATTAAAACAGGGGTGAAATTACATTCAAGGGTAATTGGTGTAATTGTTAACAAAGTAGTAAAACCTTGGTTTACACGCAGTCGATAACCTAGTGTATTCATTAAACAAAGTATTAAAACCTTGTTACAATTCGAATCCCCAATTAGTTGGAATATTTAACTTCGGGTATAAGAATAATTTGATGAGGACACTCGCACTTTATATTTATGACTGATGGACTGTTATGGACAAAAACCAGACGGACATATTAAATAATCCAGGACAAAGGACAATTAACCCATGGGCATAAAACTAAAATCAACACGTCAAACATCATGATTACGGAAGTTTAAATAAGCATAATTCTTTTATTTCATATTTAATTTCCTTTATTTTATATTTAATTGCACTTCTAATTATCGCACTTTTATTTATTGTTATTTAATCGCACTTTTAATTATCGTACTTTTTAATTATCGCAAGTTTATTTTATCGCACTTTTATTATTCGCAATTTCATTATCGTTATTTACTTTACGCTTTAATTTAAGTCTTGTATTTATTTTATATTTTACATTAGGTTTTAACTGCGACTAAAGTCTTAAAATCGACAAACCGGTCATTAAACGGTAAAAACCCCCCTTTATAATAATAATATTACTTATATATATATTTGTATTTTTAATAAAAGTAAACTAATATAGCGTTGAGCTTTGTTTAAAGATTTCCCTGTGGAACGAACCGGACTTACTAAAAACTACACTACTGTACGATTAGGTACACTGCCTATAAGTGTTGTAGCAAGGTTTAAGTATATCCATTCTATAAATAAATAAATATCTTGTGTAAAATTGTATCGTATTTAATAGTATTTCCTGCTAAAATTAATAACTATTTTATATACACCTCGCATAACATCAAGTAATTTTTTGGCGCCGCTGCCGGGGAAAGTTATCTTAAAAGCCGGAAGCGCAACGCTAATATAAAAAAAAAAGATTTTTTGTTTACTTTTATTAAAATTCGTTTTGTAAAAATACGTTTTAAATATTCGAAAAATATAAAAAGAAAAACAAAAATATAAGTATTTTTAAGATTTTGTTAAATATTTAAGTTTTATAAGTTTCTTTATCTTTATTTTAGTTTATAATAATATAAATTTTATTAAATATCTTTTATATATAGAAAAAAAAACAGAAAACAGAAAATAAAAAAAAAAATATATAAAAACGCGTAAAATTTCAAAGCTGTCATCTGAATTCTGGAACCCCGCGACTCGCGGGGTTTGAAGCATAAAATACCAAGACTCGCGGAGCTTCTCTGACAAGCGAACAGGAAGCCCTAATTCAGCATTAATTACGGTTATTATTAATTATAATTATTATTTAAACCTAATTATTATTATTATTATTAGTTTTATTTTTATTTTTACTTTTTATTTAATTTATGTATTTAGTATTAATTAGTTTTATTAAATTGTAAAATTAGTAGTTTTATTAAATAAATAATATAAAAATAATATTTTTATAAAAATTGTAATTTTTACAACTTTTTGTATATTTTTATATTTTGTACCTTTTTAATCGTTGTAGCGTAATATTTGTATTTTTTAGCTCATATTTAATTTTAAACTTAGTTTTTGCTATAGTTATTTTTACTCCTAGATTTTTAGGCTTTGCCGTAGAATTCCTTAAGTGCTTTTTCTTTAGACTAAGATTTAGGTGCTTTAGAATTTTGCGATGCCTTTTTAAGTTTTAGTTTCTTTTTAAGTTATTTCTATTTGGGATTTAGTTTTTCCTGTAAGCTTTAATAATTTTAGACCTTTTACTATGTATCAATTATCATTCCAATTAGTAATTTCAATTTGCGATTATAATTTTAAGTTAGTTGTAGTAATAAGGTTAGGTTAGTCAAGTATTTTTAAGTTTTTATAAGTTTCTTTTATTTTTCCGTCACCTTTTATTTTTCAACCATTTTTTTTCTTTTTCGACCTTTTGCGACGAACTCTTTTTCTCTCTTATTTCTCGCCATTCTAGTTTTTAGGACTTAGAATTTTTTCTACTTCTTATCTAAATTTCTTAAAATTACGAAAATTTATTTTAAGTGGTTAAATTGATAGACATCAAAATTTTCTGGTTCGTAGTAATAGTTGGATTTGTACGTGGACCGGGTTATTGGAGCCAAACAGTCCTCAATTATATTGAGACCAAACGAATCCTGCCCCTCTGCTGCATCTTTTGGCTATTCGAAACGTGGGCAAAATCAGAAAAGTCTATTAATTGGATAACTTATTATAATTTTTCTTTCCTTTTAAAAACTAATAGGATATTCAGTGAATGCACCGAGCAAGACGTTCATCACCTTTTGTACGTTCACCACCTGTAACTAGATCAAGACATTTAGCAAATATAACCGCCGTTGATTTTTCTTTAGAATCGTCATCCAGTCGACCAAGTACTTCAGTTCAAATTTCCGATAATCCATTTTTTGAACCCGACCTCACAATTGAGAATCCAGAGAATATTCAGGAACGGTCCGTAGATCCTGAACCATTAAACTTTCCTCCGGAACCACCAATCATTCAAACAGAGATTGTTAAGGAACGAACCATTAAATCAGAATCATCTAGTGATACCGATTCAACAAATTCAATTATGGAGAATCTGGAACCTTTAAGTATGGAAGACCGAATGAGAGCTAAACGCACTGGCCAAGGTCACGCAATTACTCATCCAGACATTAATGCGCCAGATTATGAAATCAAAGGACAAATTCTACACATGGTGACTAATCAATGCCAATTTAGTGGTGCGCCGAAGGAAGATCCAAATGAACATCTACGTACCTTTAATAGGATCTGCACACTATTTAAAATACGAGAAGTGGAGGATGAACAGATATATCTCATGTTATTTCCCTGGACTTTAAAGGGAGAAGCCAAAGATTGGTTGGAATCGTTACCTGAAGGGGCGATCGATACATGGGACGTTTTAATTGACAAATTTCTTAAACAATTCTTTCCTGCATCTAAAGCCGTAAGACTTCAAGCAGAAATTGTTACGTTTACACAGAAGCCAAATGAAACTCTATATGAGGCGTGGACAAGATATGGAAAGTTGTTAAGAGGATGTCCGCAACATGGTTTAGACACCTGTCAAATAGTACAAATATTCTACCAAGGATGCGACATCACTACAAGAAAAGACATAGATATAGCAGCTGGTGGTTCTATTATGAAGAAAACTGAAACTGATGCTTACAAAATTATTGATAATACTGCTTCCCACTCACATGAGTGGCACCAAGAAAAAGATATCATTAGATCATCTAAAGCAGCTAGAGCCGATTCTAGTCATGACTTAGATTCCATTTCCGCAAAGATAGATGCTGTGGAGAGACGAATGGAAAAGATGACTAAGGATATTCACTCAATACGAATTAGTTGTGAGCAGTGTGGAGGACCACATTTGACAAAAGATTGTCTCAGTATTGAATTAACAATGGAACAAAGAGAGAATATTTCATACATAAACCAAAGGCCTGGAAATAATTATCAGAATAATTATCAACCGCCAAGACCGATTTACAATCAAAACCAGAATTATAACAGAAATATTCCATACAACAACCAACAAGGTCCTAGCAATCAACAAGTATCCAATAATACTTACAATCAGCAAAGACCTAATTTTCAAAACAAGCCACCACAACAAACCGATGATAAAAAGCCGAATTTAGAGGATATGATGACAAAGCTAGTTGAAACTCAAACGCAGTTTTTCACATCTCAAAAACAAACCAATGAACAAAATGCTCAATCATTTAGAAATCAACAAGCTTCTATTCAAAATCTGGAACAAGAAGTAAGTAACCTAGCAAGGTTAATAGGTGAAAGAAAACCGGGAAGTCTACCTAGTGATACAAATGCTAACCCCCGGAATGAAACAGCTAAAGCTATTACCACAAGAAGTGGTACAACACTTAAACCACCGGAAATACCTGTAACTTCTGATGAAACTATTCCTACTCCACAAGAACCACAACCTGATCAAGATAAGGAAAAAGAACCGGTAGTTGAAAAGGTTAATGAAGATAACACAGTTAAGGATAAACCTTATGTTAAACCATACCAACCACCACTTCCTTACCCGAGTAAAATGAAGAAAGAAAAACTTGAAGCCGAGCAATCCAAATTCTTGGATATGTTTAAACAGATAAATGTAAATCTTCCTTTCATTGATGTGATTTCAGGAATGCCAAGATATGCTAAATTCTTGAAAGATCTAATCTCAAATAGAAAGAAAATGGAAGAACTCTCGGCTGTTACTATGAATGCTAATTGTTCAGCAGTGCTGTTGAATAAGATACCGGAAAAACTATCTGATCCAGGAAGTTTTACAATTCCATGTTTTCTGGGTAGTCTTAGTTCAATAGAAGCATTGGCAGACTTAGGTGCTAGTATAAATCTAATGCCGTATTCACTATACACTAAACTAGACCTTGGAGAATTGAAACCAACCAGAATAAGCATACAACTAGCAGATAGATCAATAAAATATCCTAGAGGGATAATGGAGAACATGCTAGTTAAAGTTGGTACTTTAGTATTTCCAGTAGATTTTGTTGTTTTGGACATGGAAGAAGATTCTCAAGTTCCTCTCATATTAGGAAGACCATTTTTAAACACGGCTAAAGCAATGATAGACGTGTTCGGTAAGAAACTGACCCTAAGTATAGAGGATGAGAGTGTTACCTTTTCAGTTGATAGAGCAATGCAACAGCCACAATCTGCAGATGATACATGTTATTATATTCAAACTATAGATGCACATGCAGAATTATTAGAAGAATTTCCAGAATTACAAGGAACAGGAGAATGTTCTTTAGGAGAAGGTAATGAACCAATTGATGAAGCTGAAATGTTAGCTACACTTATAGCTAATGGATATGAACCAACAACAGAAGAAATTCAAATGCTAAAAGAAGAAGACAGATATCGATATAAATCATCGATAGAAGAACCTCCGAAATTAGAGTTAAAGCCACTTCCAAACCATTTGGAATACGCTTATTTACATGGTGAATCTGAATTACCTGTAATAATATCATCTTCTCTTACTGAAAATGAGAAATCACAACTCATTTCTGTGTTGAAAGCTCATAAACCAGCCATTGCATGGAAGATTCATGATATTAAAGGAATAAGTCCTTCGTATTGCACACATAAAATCCTTATGGAAGAAGGTCATAAAACGTATGTGCAACGCCAACGAAGACTAAATCCTAATATGCAAGATGTAGTTAAGAAAGAGATTATTAAACTGCTAGATGCAGGTTTAATTTATACAATCTCTGATAGTCCATGGGTAAGCCCAGTTCAATGCGTACCTAAGAAGGGTGGCATGACTGTCATTACAAATGAGAAAAATGAGCTTATTCCTACTAGGACTATAACAGGATGGCGTGTATGTATTGATTATAGAAAATTAAATGATGCCACCAGAAAAGATCACTTTCCCTTACCTTTCATAGATCAAATGTTAGAAAGATTAGCCGAAAATAGTTACTATTATTTTCTAGATGGATTTTCCGGATATTTTCAAATTCCAATAGCACCCGAGGACCAAGAGAAAACCACATTCACGTGCCCTTATGGTACTTTTGCTTACAAACGCATGCCATTTGGACTTTGTAACGCCCCTGCAACCTTTCAAAGGTGTATGATGGCGATTTTTCACGACATGATAGAAGAATGCATGGAAGTATTCATGGATGACTTTTCAGTCTTCGGTGATACATTTAAATCATGTCTAGTTAATCTAGAACGAATGCTAATTAGATGCGAAAAATCAAATCTAGTACTTAATTGGGAGAAATGCCATTTCATGGTTAAAGAAGGCATCGTTCTTGGACATAAAATTTCAAAAGAAGGAATTGAAGTGGATAGAGCTAAAGTAGATGTAATTGCTAAACTTCCACATCCCACCAATGTTAGAGGAGTTAGGAGTTTTCTAGGGCATGCCGGTTTTTACCGACGTTTCATAAAAGATTTTTCTAAAATTGCCACTCCTATGAATAAACTCCTAGAAAAGGATGCTCCATTCATCTTTTCAGATGAGTGTATCAAATCTTTTAATATTCTTAAAGAGAAACTCACTAATGCGCCGATCATGATAACACCAAATTGGAATCTACCATTTGAACTAATGTGCGATGCAAGTGATTTTGCAATGGGAGCCGTTTTAGGACAAAGGATTGAAAAACGATTTCAACCTATATATTATGCTAGTAAGACATTACAAGGAGCACAAACGAACTATACAACTACTGAAAAAGAACTCCTTGCTATTGTCTTTGCTTTTGACAAATTTCGATCATATCTCGTTCTAGCAAAAACGGTGGTCTATACCGACCATTCTGCTCTTAGATACCTATTTTCAAAACAAGATGCTAAACCAAGATTAATCCGTTGGATCTTACTCTTACAAGAGTTTGATATTGAAATCCGAGATAAAAGAGGAGTAGAAAATCTCGCCGCTGATCATCTTTCTCGTCTTGAAAATCCCGAATTAGAAGTTCTAAATGAATCGTCCATACAAGACAACTTTCCTGATGAATATCTATTGAAGATAGATTATAATGAAATCCCATGGTTTGCAGACTATGCAAACTACTTAGTTTGTGGATTCCTTGAAAAAGGATTATCGTACCAAAGACGAAAGAAATTCTTCAGTGATATAAAACACTATTTCTGGGAAGATCCACATCTGTTTAAAAGTTGTCCCGATGGAATAATACGCCGATGTGTATTTGGAGATGAAGCTAGTAAAATATTAAACCATTGTCACACAGGACCAACAGGAGGGCATTATGGGCCTCAACTAACAGCAAGAAAAGTTTATGAAGCTGGATTCTATTGGCCTACAATTTACAAAGACGCACACCTTCTTTGCAAATCTTGTGATGCATGTCAAAGGGCCGGAAAAATAAGTCAACGTGATGAAATGCCACAAAATGTCATCCAAGTATGTGAAGTATTTGACATTTGGGGTATTGACTTTATGGGTCCATTTCCAAAATCTCATAATAATCTATATATACTCGTAGCCATTGATTATGTATCTAAATGGGCGGAAGCACAAGCTCTCCCAACTAACGATGCACGAGTTGTAGTCAACTTTTTAAAACGTCTTTTTGCAAGGTTTGGAACACCGAAAGCTTTAATAAGTGATCGGGGTACTCATTTCTGTAATAATCAACTTGAGAAAGTTCTTAAAAGATATGGAGTAACTCATAAAATCTCCACCGCATATCATCCACAAACAAGTGGACAAGTTGAAAATACCAACCGAGCTTTAAAACGTATTCTAGAGAAAACCGTAGGATCAAATTCGAAGGAATGGTCCATTAAATTGGAGGATGCACTCTGGGCTTTTAGAACAGCCTACAAAACTCCAATTGGAACCACACCTTTTAGACTTGTTTATGGAAAAGCATGTCATCTTCCAGTAGAAATTGAACACAAAGCATTTTGGGCTTTGAAGACATGTAATCTTGATTTACATGAAGCCGGACGTCTACTGATAAGGCTAAAAAGGAACATATATTTCATAGCAAAATCCCCCAAGAAAGACAAGATTTTAGTTGCAATTGTTCCATTTTCAAGTGATATTCGTTTATATTAAATAAGTGCGAAGACAAAAGGCGAAAACGACGAATTAAAGACACAAAGGTCCAAAAAGCTCAAATATACAAGATACAAATAAAAAGGTTCAAATTATTGATGAAGAACGTCTAAAAATGACAAGAGTACAAGTTGCGGAACGCAAAGTACACGATATAAAATAGTACGAAAGGACGTCCAAAAATCCGGAACCGGGACCCGAGCCAAGAAGAAACGCCCGACGCAATGGACCAAAAATATCTAGTCTACTATGCACATAAATATAATATAATATATAAATAATTATTAAAATTATTTATATTTTATATATATTTAATAAATATGTCGACGAACAAGAAGACAAAAGATATGTGAGCTGTCCAGCGTGGCCATGCGAGTCGCATGGCAAATAGGCATAAACCCATGCGAGTCGCATGGCAGTAAAAATCTGGCCAAATGCCTATAAAAAGGCAGTTTATGCACGAACTCAAACACATCTTTTTCTTTTCCTTCTCTGTAAACATATAACATAAATAAATAATTATAATTTTAATTATAATTTTAATAATTATGATTTAGTTTAGTATTGTAACAAATGATTTACGGGTTTTAAGTCAAGACTCTGCCCGTGTAATACTACGATATTAATACCCACTGTAAGTTATGTCTTTCCTTTTTAATTTAATGTCTCGTAACTAAGTTATTATTATGCTTATTTGAGCCGAAGTAATCGTGATGTTAGGCTAAAATATTAAGACGGGGTTATTGAACTTTGTACCATAATTAAGGTTTGGGCAAAAGACCGACACTTGTGGAAATTGGACTATTGACTATTAATAGATGGAGGGTATTGTCTAATTGAGTGACAACTCATTGGAGTCTGTCGAACCTATCTTCAAATTAATTAACCTAATAATTAATAATGATTATGGTTGTCCTATTTAGTGACGTTCATATGGAATCTGTTATAATCATTTAATTAATCAATTGGGTTGGGTAATTGATTATTCATTCTGATCAAGTGGATGAATTAATATTCATAAACTAATTAAAACAGGGGTAGATTACATACAGTGATAACTGGTGTAATTGTTGATAGAAGTGATAACTGCGTCACAGTTTAAATCCTTAATCAGTTGGAATATTTGACTTCGGGTATAAGGGTAATTTGACGAGGATACTCGCACTTTATATTTATGACCGATGGACTATTATGGACAAAAACCAGATAGACGTATCAAATAAACCAGGACAAAGGACAATTAACCCATGGTAATAAATTAAAATCAACACGTCAAACATCATGATTACGGAAGTTTAAATAAGCATAATTCTTTTATTGTATTTCTCATCGTATCTTTATTTACTGTCATTTTAATACTCGCAATTTTATTTACTGTCATTTTATTTATTGTCATTATTTTACGCACTTTAATTATCGTCATTTATCTTTACGCTTAAAATATAGAATCGACAAACCGGTCATTAAACGGTAAAACCCCCCTTTTATAATAATATTACTACTTATATAATTATATATATTTTATATAAATATAGTTAAAAATATAGTAAGTATCACCAGCTCCCTGTGGAACGAACCGGACTTACTAAAAACTACACTACTCTACGATTAGGTACACTGCCTATAGTGTTGTAGCAAGGTTTAGGTATATCCCATCCGTAAATTAATAAAACTTGTGTCATATTTTGTAGTATTTTGTATTAAAAATAATACTATTTCGTACCCTCACGCTACATCATCAAGTTTTTGGCGCCGCTGCCGGGGAACTCGGCGAAACACTATATTTTTAATTTATATTTGTAAAACAAAAAAAAAAAAAAAAAAAATTTAAAAGATAAAAAAAAAATCTCTTTAAAAAAAAAAAAAAAAAAAATTATATTTTAAAGACAAAAATCTTAAAACTAAATCCTTTTGCTTAATTTTTGCTTAAAAATTTAGTATTGCTTAATTTAGTATTAATTTAGTATTGATTATCGTTTTGAATAAATTACTTCAGCAAAAGGGATATAGTCTTGAAGTGTTGTAAGGGATATAGTATTAATTTTGTCATTGGATTCTTTAATTTTTTTTTTTTTTTTATTCAAAATATTCCTCCTAGTAGTCCAACTATTCTATTCCCCTTTTTAGCGTTAATTGATAAGGCATCATAATAAGACATCAAGATATTTTTGAGGTGAACCAATCAAACCAACATTCATAGCATTTTATTTTTTTTTTTATAGTTGCTAGATAGTGACTTTTCCAAGCAATCAAACTTAAAAAAAAAAAAAACGAGATTCTTTTTTTTATTATTATAATTTTTTTTTTAATTTTAATTATTATTTTTTTTTTAAAAAAAGAAGTTAAAAATTTTTTTTTTTTTTTAAGTCTTCTTACCTTTAGATTTTTCGAATCTAGTCACAACTTTTAGTTTTAAGTCTAGTTTTTGTCATAAGTTTTATTTTTATTTTTAGATTTCTAGGCTTTGCCGTAAAATCCCTTAAGTGCTTATTCCTTAGACTAATTTTAGGTGCTTTAGAATTTTGCGACGCCATTTTTCGTGCTATTTTTTTTTTCTTCGACGCCTTTTACCTATGTATCAATTACAATTCCAATTAGTGATCTCAATTTGCAATTTTAATTTTAAGATAGTGATAGTTATAAGGATCGATTAGTTGTGTGTGTTTTTTTTTTTTAAAAAAAAAAAAAAAACTTTTAAGCCACTCTTCGTCTTTTTCATTTTTCGACACTTTTCGACGCGCAATCTTTTTCTCTCTTATTTCTCGCCATTCTAGTTTTTAGGACATAGAATTTTTTCTACTTCTTCTCTAAATTTCTTAAAATTACGAAAATTTATTTTAAGTGGTTAAATTGATAGACATCAAAATTTTCTGGTTCGTAGTAATAGTTGGATTTGTACGTGGACCGGGTTATTGGAGCCAAACAGTACTCAATTATATTGAGACCAAACGAATCCTGCCCCTCTGCTGCATCTTTTGGCTATTTGAAACGTGGGCAAAATCAGAAAAGTCTATTAATTGGATAACTTATTATAATTTTTCTTTCCTTTTTAAAAACTAATAGGATATTCAGTGAATGCACCGAGCAAGACGTTCGCCGCCGGTCATACGTTCACCACCTGTAACTCGATCAAGACATCTAGCAAATATTGTCGCCGTTGATTTTTCTTTAGAATCGTCATCTAGTCGAACAAGAACTCCAACTCAAATTTCCGATAATCCATCTTTTGAACCCGACTTCACAATTAAGAACCCGGAGCATATTCAAGGACAATTCCAAGATCTTGAACCACTAATTATTCCTCCTGAGCCACAAACCATTAAATCAGAATCCTCTAGTGATTCGTATTCAACAAATTCAAATATGGAAATAACGGAACTTCTAAGTATGGAAGATCGAATGAGAGCCACACGCACGGGCCAAGGTCACGCCATTATTAAGCCAGAAGTTAATGCGCCAGATTATGAAATCAAAGGACAAATTCTACACATGGTAACTAACCAATGCCAATTCAGTGGTGCACCGAATGAAGATCCTAACGAACACCTTCGTACGTTTAAAAGAATTTGTACACTATTCAAAATCCGAGAAGTGGAAGATGAGCAGATCTATCTCATGTTGTTTCCCTGGACTTTAAAGGGAGAAGCCAAAGATTGGTTAGAATCGTTACCTGAAGGGGCGATTGACACATGGGATGTTTTAGTTGAAAAATTTCTTAAACGATTCTTTCCGGCATCCAAAGCCGTGAGACTTCAAGGAGAAATTGTTACGTTCGCGCAAAAGCCAAATGAAACATTATATGAGGCGTGGACAAGATTCGGAAGGATGTTGAGAGGATGTCCTCAACACGGTTTAGACACTTACCAAATAGTACAAATATTCTACCAAGGTGTCAACGTTGCTACACGAAAAGACATCGACATAACAGCCGGTGGTTCCATTATGAAGAAAACCGCAACTGAAGCTTACAAAATTATTGATAACACAGCATCCCACTCACATGAGTGGCACCAAGAAAAAGATATCTTTCGATCATCTAAAGCGGCTAGAGCTGATTCTAGCCATGACTTTGATTCCGTTTCCGCAAAAATAGATGCTTTCGAAAGACGAATGGAAAAGATGAATAAAGATATTCACGCAATACGAATCAGTTGTGAGCTATGCGGTGGACCACACTTATTGAAAGATTGTCACATTGAACCAACCATGGAACAACGAAAGAATGTTTTCTATATGAACCAAAGGCCGGGAAATAATTATCAAAATAATTATCAACCGCCAAAGCCAAACTTCAATCGAAATCAAAACATTCTTTACAATCCAAAAGGACCCGAAAATAACTGGTATAACCAACAAGGTCCGAATAACCAACCAACTCAAAACAACACTTTCAATCAACAAAGACCTGGCTTGTATAAACCACCACAACAAATCGAAGAGAAAAAGTCAAATCTGGAAGAAGTGGTATTTAAGCTAGTTGAATCTCAAACACAATTTATTGAAACTCAAACCCAAACGAACGAGAGGTTTGATCAGTCATTAAGAACTCAACAAGCTTCCATTTTGAATCTAGAAAAACACGTAGGTACTCTTGCTAGCATGATGAGTGAGAGGGAACAAGGAAAGCTACCAAGTAATACTGAAGCAAATCCTCGGAATGAGAATGTTAACATGGTTTCAACAAATTCTGAAAAACCAGCTCCGGAAGATGGGAAGGTTTTAGATGAGAGTAAAAATGAAGAAGTTACACCACCACCACCAGAGTATGTAAAGCCAGTGGTGGCACCATATAAACCACCCATCCCGTTTCCAAGAAAAGGAGTTGAGTATGAGCAAGTAATAGGTAATAAAGTTGGTGATACCATTGGAAAGAAGAAGAAGAAGAAGAATAAGAAAGTGCAAGAAACAAAAGCCGTAGAAGTAAACCCGGTGAAGACAGTTCCACCAAAACCTCCACCTAGGGTAGGTGATCCGGGTGAATTTGTTGTTCCTTGTCTACTTAGTGATTGTGTCATGTATGATGCACTAGCAGATTTAGGTGCAAGTGTAAGTGCTATGCCTCTTTCATTATATAAAAGATTAGGTGTAGGTAAGTTAAGTCCAACGGATATGAGTGTTCGACTCTTTGATCAAACCATTAAGAACCCAGTTGGAATTGCTGACAACCTACCCATTCAAGTAGGCAATTTAACCTTTCTAGTCGAATTCATTGTCATTGACATAGAAGAGGACCCAAACGTTCCTCTAATTTTAGGTCGACCATTCTTTGCGTCCACCGGGGCATTATTTGATGTAGGAAATGGAAGAATGACACTTAAAAGTGGTGACAAATCGATCACCTTTATGATTCGAAAGACTAAATCTCCACCAACCAAAACCGTTGAACCAGCAAAAACGATTGGTAAGAACCATGTTGTTTTACCAAATCCAACGGTAATACTTAGTAATAATGAAACGCCTAAGTGTGGGGAAAATGAAGTAACACCTAATGATGACATGATAACAAAGAACCCCGTTGTTGATACGAAATTAAATGATCCCGTTATTAATAGTTCAATGAAGAAACTTATTAAACGGATTCGCGATGCTAAAACCAAGGGGAACTTTAAGTTATGTAACCGGTTAGTATCCAATCTATCACCTAAAGAAAAGGAGAAACTAGTTGAAATTGTGGATATTACACAGGAATCCGACCAATGGCTTAAAGAAAAAGTCACGGATATGCAAGTTGATTATGGACCAAGAGAAATTAACGATGAAGTTAATCACAATTTTGACACCATGGCTACCTAAGTGTGAGGAGATTCAAATATTCTAAAAAGAAAATGATGTTTGGAGTTAGTTGTTCTGTTCTCGTGTAGTTCCGAGAATGAAATCCGACTGGTCTTTTCCGCTAGCAGACACTAAAGAACTAGTTTCCTCCTTCCATTCTGAATTTTTTTTTTATTTTGTAGGTTTTATATAAAAATTAATATGCTTTTTAAATTTAAGTTTTGTGTGATTTTAAAAACAAAATTTACTTTATTTCATTAAGTTAAAAAAAAAATTGATTTCTAAAATTCGTCGTGAGTTGAAGACTAGGTCATAGAGCCGAAATTGCTTTACCCGAGAGCGGGGCGAAAAATTTTGTTATCATTATTTTTAATTTTATTGATCTAAAGTATGCCAAAAAAAAATATTATATTTTATAAATTTTTGAACGTGGGGAAATATACCCAACTTCAAAAATATGTATATATGTTTGTAGTTTATATCATGAACACAACAGGGTAAAACAACGCACTTTCAAAGACTGTCATTAAAGTTCAGCAAAAGGTACCAATTTTGACGACAAGACGCAAAATAACAAATGTTATATAACAAATGGAGGAATGAACGATGAGGCGCCATCAATCATTCGACGAGCTTTGTAATTACAAACTCGGTATTTTTAATCACTTTTCTACACTAATCACCCTCATGAATTTATAATTATAGTCTGATTTCATGCAAATGAGGGCATTGCATGATCTCAAGTGTGGGGAAGGGTTATAAATTCTCTCGGGTTTATACTTAGTTTAATTGCCAAATTTCATGAAAATTTGAAAAATTTTCAACTAAAATACTAGTAACGCAGTAGTTGTATTAGAATCTAGTGCTCTCTGATAACAAGGAACAGCCCTAGTCTTATATACTGACTACCCACTTTTAGTAAAATTTTTCAAAATTTTCAATTAAATGAAGTCAAAATCATGTTTATACATATTTATGAACGATGAAAACTAGGTGTTAATACCGAAATTATCGTTACCTCGAGGACATAAATTGAGAAACAACCCAAAACGCTTGAATTCATTTAAAAAGGAATAAAGAAGAATAAAAAGGCAAAGAAAGAAACTAAGTGTGGGGAGAATGTACCAAGTTATTCAATTAAAAACTATCTATCACATGTTTCTGTAAAGTTATTGCAGGTGCTTTTGTTTTGGACTTAATTAACAGTTTTACCCGGTTTATTGTAATATATTTGAAAGAAAAGATGGATCTACACGATGAATCAATTCCATCATTAAAAGGAAGTAAAGTCTTCCGAAAAAGACACGCGCTTCTTGATTTAGGTCATGAAGTTGTCGTCCAGACCAGCTGTAGGTTGACGAAAAATCTAGAAAAGTCATCTCTAAAATTAGCAGGAAATCCACGGACCTCAGCATCAAACAGGGTCGCCAAGTGGTCAGATTTATCCTAACCATGAGAAGGATTTATCTCGTACAATGGGGAGGCACCGTGCAAATTAGCTTGATAAGACTAATGAATCAGATCCCCAGAAAAGGATAATCTCCTTAAAGATTAAAAATCAGCTTTTAAGACTGATAATACTCAATCCTAGAGATTGACCTTAAAGATTGAGAATTCAAACTCATGGAATTCGATGATATCTAAACTCGAGCATGAACGAGAAAATATTTTGATCAAAAATACAAACCGATTTGTTTTCTGAAAAACCATTTTCAATGCGTTCATTACCATTGAACGTAAAATCCTAAGAAATTCACCTGGAATTCATTAGGTCACCTGAACCAAATCGGGTGTCAACCGTAAGAATGGTGGTTGCATAGCATGGTCGGAGACAGGACCTTGTGCCAGACCGAAAAATCATAGGATGATCTTTACTATCGCTCCTACCAAGGATAGTTCTAGCATCTGACACGTTAAAAGACCATAATCATCTGCATGTCACGGGACATTGCCTTAACAGTTTCTTGTTTATCGCTTTCCTTTACAACCGGACGGTAGTTTGCCGAAAGGTAATATACGGAACAAGTAAACTGGATGTGTGCTTTCCGATACCGGGATAGCAGTGGATTACACGAACCTAAATGTTTTTAGCCAAAATATTGATCCACAAATATATTTTGCAACACCGATGGTGGGTCAAATCAGAAAACTTGGCTAGGGTAAAATCTAGCTTGAATTTTTAAAAGATCAAATGTTTTCATAAAGATCCAATTTCCTAAAGGATCTACATTTTTATAGTCATGTGGGACTGTAAACCGCCTTTTAAATGTGCACTTTGCTTTGGAAACCGAAAGTAAATCGGCTATTTGATTGCAAGTGTCGTTGACCTAAACCCAAGGCAACTGTGGATGACACACCCACCTTTAACCATGGTTCTATTGTTAATATCATTGTTTATACCGCTCTATCAAAATCACTGATGTACAAAGTGTGAAGAATAAAGAAGTGATTCGTGTGATGTATTATATTATTTCAAGACTGCATTGCTTGAGGACAAGCAACGCTCAAGTGTGGGGATATTGATAAGGCTAAAAAGGAACATATATTTCATAGCAAAATCCCCCAAGAAAGACAAGATTTTAGTTGCAATTGTTCCATTTTCAAGTGATATTCGTTTATATTAAATAAGTGCCAAGACAAAAGGCGAAAACGACGAATTAAAGACACAAAGGTCCAAAAAGCTCAAATATACAAGATACAAATAAAAAGGTTCAAATTATTGATGAAGAACGTCTAAAAATGACAAGAGTACAAGTTGCGGAACGCAAAGTACACGATATAAAATAGTACGAAAGGACGTCCGAAAATCCGGAACCGGGACCCGAGCCAAGAAGAAACGCCCGACGCAATGGACCAAAAATATCTAGTCTACTATGCACATAAATATAATATAATATATAGATAATTATTAAAATTATTTATATTTTATATATATTTAATAAATATGTCGACGAACAAGAAGACAAAAGATATGTGAGATGTCCAGCGTGGCCATGCGAGTCGCATGGCAAATAGGCATAAACCCATGCGAGTCGCATGGCAGTAAAAATCTGGCCAAATGCCTATAAAAAGGCAGTTTATGCACGAACTCAAACACATCTTTTTCTTTTCCTTCTCTGTAAACATATAACATAAATAAATAATTATAATTTTAATTATAATTTTAATAATTATGATTTAGTTTAGTATTGTAACAAATGATTTACGGGTTTTAAGTCAAGACTCTGCCCGTGTAATACTACGATATTAATACCCACTATAAGTTATGTCTTTCCTTTTAATTTAATGTCTCGTAACTAAGTTATTATTATGCTTATTTGAGCCGAAGTAATCGTGATGTTAGGCTAAAATATTAAGACGGGGTTATTGAACTTTGTACCATAATTAAGGTTTGGGCAAAAGACCGACACTTGTGGAAATTGGACTATTGACTATTAATAGATGGGGGGTATTGTCTAATTGAGTGACAACTCATTGGAGTCTGTCGAACCTATCTTCAAATTAATTAACCTAATAATTAATAATGATTATGGTTGTCCTATTTAGTGACGTTCATATGGAATCTGTTATAATCATTTAATTAATCAATTGGGTTGGGTAATTGATTATTCATTCTGATCAAGTGGATGAATTAATATTCATAAACTAATTAAAACAGGGGTAGATTACATACAGTGATAACTGGTGTAATTGTTGATAGAAGTGATAACTGCGTCACAGTTTAAATCCTTAATCAGTTGGAATATTTGACTTCGGGTATAAGGGTAATTTGACGAGGATACTCGTACTTTATATTTATGACCGATGGACTATTATGGACAAAAACCAGATAGACGTATCAAATAAACCAGGACAAAGGACAATTAACCCATGGTAATAAATTAAAATCAACACGTCAAACATCATGATTACGGAAGTTTAAATAAGCATAATTCTTTTATTGTATTTCTCATCGTATCTTTATTTACTGTCATTTTAATACTCGCAATTTTATTTACTGTCATTTTATTTATTGTCATTATTTTACGCACTTTAATTATCGTCATTTATCTTTACGCTTAAAATATAGAATCGACAAACCGGTCATTAAACGGTAAAACCCCCCTTTTATAATAATATTACTACTTATATAATTATATATATTTTATATAAATATAGTTAAAAATATAGTAAGTATCACCAGCTCCCTGTGGAACGAACCGGACTTACTAAAAACTACACTACTCTACGATTAGGTACACTGCCTATAGTGTTGTAGCAAGGTTTAGGTATATCCATCTGATGTGGTAGCACGGGGTTACGAAATAGTGTATATTTTTAATACGGAATGCTACAAAATTTAACAAGTTTTAATTAAATATTTACAAAATGGATATACCAAAACCTTGCTACAACACAATAGGCAGTGTACCTAGTCGCGAAGTAGTATAGTTTTTAGTAAGTCCGGT